>NW_028159252.1:17500-49814 GCF_964263955.1 Coregonus lavaretus | reverse complement strand
GCCTCTCCTTCTCCTTTTGGTGAGATTAAACCCAGCTTCATCCATGTAGATATATTGATGGGGTCTTTCCATTGCATCCAGTTGAAAAACCCTCTGTAGAAATAGATATAGTTTTGTAAGTGATACGGAAAAAGTGATTTAGGCCACTACAGTAAATCACTACTTAGAGTAATCAACATTGAATGTGTCTGGATATATGCCAACCTGTACATACTGGAATCTTTGCTCTTTGACTCTGTCTGAGTTGCGATCAAAGGGCACTCTGTATAGCTGTTTCATGCGCAGTCTGTTGCGCTTGAGGACACGATCAACAGTAGAGAGGCTGACACTGTTTATACCCTCAAAATTTTAATGGTCCTCAATGATCTTCTGCTGAATTTCGCTCAGTTTAATGGCATTGTTCTCACGGACCATATCAACAATTAGGGTCTCTTGGTGTGGGGAGAACATACCTGTCCTCCCACCCCCATGTGGCAGTCTTTCAATTCTACAAAAAGAGAACATGGAGTTACAAAAAATATACATGGAATACTAGGCCTACAAACAGTTAGACCAACCCTCCATTACAATACTACAGTACATTGGTACAGTGATGTACTGAAACATATATTTACTTACAGTATACTGTGGTACAGTATATAGCATGTCATACAGTAATTGCTGTCAACATTTACATACTGTACTATAATGTCAAAAAAAGGTAATTACCTGTTCTCTTCTCTAAATCTTCGGATTATGGTGGACACAGTGAATCTACTGATGTTTGGTTGTACCCTTTGTCCAGCCTCCCTCATGCTCATACCATGGACAAGAACATGGTCAATCATAGTAGCTCTGATTTCATCAGATATTACTGTTCTTTGTCTTCGCTGACCACCTCGACCACCTCGACCTCCTCTCACACGAACTCTTCCTCTCAGATTTCTATCCATTGTAGGGCCTCACAAACCAGTGCTCTCTGAACTGGCTTACTGTATATGTTCCCTCACATCATTAGCCACAAGTGTGATCAATTTTGAGTTGTTGTGTTCAAGTGGTGACACCTGTGCTCTAATTGTGTTTGACTTTTGTCACCTGTGCTCACCATTATGCAGCACGGGTGCATCACAATGAAAATGTGTTGGCAAGTTATGTCTAAACAGGTGAAAAGTGCTTATGGTTTTGCCAAAAGAGTGATTGATTCAATCAGTGGGTTCAGGCAACTGAGCATTTGGTTCAGACAATAGGGTTTAGTGTTTTAGCAATTGAGAAAAACTGTAAATTAAATTGAACACTGGATGCCGGTTCCACCATCAATGATATGTACTTCTTTCGAAACACTAGTTGCTCCCGCCACACACAAATAAACCAACAGTTATATACCTTCTGTCTAGAGAAACTACATCATCATTGATTCTCACTGTAGTAAGCTTGCCTGATGTGATGACTCATCTTGAATTTAATTCCACTGCTCTCTGAATCCGCCATCCTAAAAGTTGTTTGTCAAAATGAGGGGTGTTGTACAAAACGAAGTGGAATTTTGTTCTTACCATAGGTTTTTAGTAGTTTACATTGGAAAAAGTGATTGAGAATACAGGAAATTGTGACGTGTGTGTAATGGATGTAACGTGTCTCTTACTTTTGAGAGTTTATATTCATGGTTGTAGCAGCAATTTATTCAAATTTATTTCAATTTGTTTTATGATGTTAAGCATCAAGGTATGTGTGTCACCAGAACAATCCATTATTTTATGCCATGATATAGTTAAATGTGTACTAGCATTGTTTTAAACCAACCTCCATGTTATTACCTAATTGTTTTATGAGATGGATGTATTTTGACTCTAAATCACATTTCTTGATACTACACAGCCTATTATTTTCCCCCAGGGGGTCCTGGGTTTGTATTTTGTATTTGGAACCCCATTGTCCGAGAGTGATTTACACGGTTATCAAAACATCACGCCAGGGTAAGCCTACACGAAACACAGCCCTTATTTTAAGTGTTTCTAAAATGCCCTATGGGAAAAATTAATGGTGGAAAAACGACTGGAACCATTTCCCTGTTTAACCGCTAGATTTTATGGGTATTATTACTCATACTGTGGTACTTTATGAGGGTATTACCCAACGATTTATATGTACACTAAATGACTGACAGGGGGCGCTGTTTTGAAGCCACTGCGTCTCTAGCTTGACACTCCCCCACCATTGTAAAAAATATTTTGGAAGCTATAGAAATGCATTTATTAATGTCTACATTTGTTTTTGCCACATTTATTCTATTACAGACACATTAATGCATACATTTATATTATATTATGTGAGCTAAACATACAAATAAAAAATTAAAAAATCTATTAAAAAAAACTCCTTAAAGTATAATATTTTTGAAAGTTCTAATGTTACTGTCCCCACTAAAACAATTTAATTGAAATACTGTTGAATTCCATTCATTCCTATTGAGGGCTGCTACTTCTGGAGAGTGCCAATATGGCCGACCGGTGTCTTCAAAGCCTATGCTAAGCATCAGCAATCCAGGGTTCATAGACATCCTTGGTTTTACCATAGACTTCATCTCAGCCACCAATCACATTACATTTGATTTATATTCCTATTGTGATTGGTCCCTGGACCAATAGGAGGCCATTTCAAAAGGGTCCTTCCTATCCAGGTTCCTTGGGACGTTGCTTGAGAGGGTAATCCAGTAAATATTATAAGTGAACATGTAAGAAGTCAGTACTATGCTGTCTTGAATATATTCACTGATGCATCTAAGGACCCTAAAACAGGGAGGACATAAGGACACTAAAACAGGGAGGACAGGTGCAGCTTTTAGTGTTCCTGAGTTTAAGGTGGCAGTGACAAAAAGAGCAACGGATCATTTATCTGTATACACAATGGAGTTGTCATCTGCTCTGTCTCATGTGCAGCACTGATGAGCTTAAATTAATTTGTGTCACGGAGCAGACAAGCTGTATTGTATGCGATTTTGCAGTGCCTGTTTACGGTGAGACAGCTGGGGGTATTTGCTAGCAGTGGCGTGTATTCATTGATGCCATGGGAAGCCAGGCTTCCCCAAAAATGTACCAATACAAAAATAAAATAGCGGCCTCCCGAGTGGCGCAGCGGTCTAAGGCACTGCATTGCAGTGCTAAAGGCATCACTACAGACCCGGGTTTGATCCCGGGCTGTATTACAACTGGCTGTGATCGGGAGTCCCATAGGGCGGTGCACAATTGGCCCAGCGTCGTCCGGGTTAGGGGAGGGTTTGGCTGGGGGGGGGGCTTTACTTACATTTACATTTGAGTCATTTAGCAGACGCTCTTTTCCAGAGCGACTTACAGTTAGTGAGTGCATACATTTTTCATACTGGCCCTCCGTGGGAATCGAACCCACAACCCTGGCATTGCAAGTGCCATGCTCTACCAACTGAGCTATAGCGACTCCTTGTGGCGGGCCGGGCGCCTGCAGGCTGACCTCGGTCGTCAGGTGAACTGTGTTTCCTCCGACACGTTGGTGCGGCTGGCTTCTGGGTTAAGTGGGCGGGTGTTAAGAAGCGCGGTTTGGCTGGTCATCTTTCGGAGGATGCATGACTCGACCTTTGCCTCCCGATCCTATTGGGGAGTTGCAGCAATGAAACAAGATTGAAATTGGGGAGAAAAAGGGGGTACAAAATAAATGTAAAACAAAAACATAAAATATTGTATCTTTCGTCTCTCTGTGTTTCATCTGGCCTCCCTTGACAAAGAAAGTTAGCCAATCAGCGTTGAGCTAAACTGAGTGAGCCCAACTGTGAATGGTCCTGGCGCACCAAAAAAAAAGTGTCAAGGGAAGCCAGCTTGGATTTGGCGTCAGTCCTATCAAATCCCATTGAGAGCATACGTCATTGACAGAAAAACTTGAATTGTTGCATTTCGTTGTGTTGTTGTCCTCTGGTGGCTAGCTAGCCAGCTAGCTAGCTAAAATTGGCCCTTTCCTAAATTAGCCATGGATGGCGATAGGGATTTGGACTTGTGGTTTTACTTAATTCTCCATACTGGCCAATGATTATAATGGTGATTCTTATCCAACCATTAATTCATACATTGTTGTGCCCCTGGCCTGAGAGGATGGAAGTTCAATACATAGCTAGATATAGAAGGCTAATGTTAACTAGCTAACGTTGCCCATGAATGGAAGTTAGGCTAGCGAGCAAGCATTTTAACCAGGTAGCCTAGGACAGCGTTTCCCAAAATCGGTCCTTAGGACCCCAAAGGGTGCACGTTTTGTTTTTTGCCCTAACACTACACACCTGATTCAAATGATCAAAGCTTGATGAATCGTTTTTTATTTGAATCAGCTGTATAGTGTTAGGGCAAAAACCAAAATGTGCACTCCTTTTTTGGGAAACCCTGGCCTAGGACAACAAAAAATAAAAGCATGTACTGTATGACAGCGTGATAGACCGTTTCATCAGCATGAAAGAGAGGAGGATGGCATTGGCATTTCCCTACAAGTAGGGTGAGTCAACATGTTTTTCTACTTGCACGAACACGCACGCACACACACACACACACACAGAAATCAGAACCATGGACAGCCACATCATATTTAGCTTACGTTGATTGGACTAAATTGTTTTCGGTATCTTTTAGTTGTCACTGTATTAGACTAAGCAAAAGTGATTTGATGATGTTGAAATGTTGAAGTTGAAATGGTGCTGGAATAGTGGAGGCAGCTCCTGTTTTCTTTGCGACTTGTGGTAACTCTCCGTGGTTCTAAATCAATAGTTATTTAGTGGTTCGAAAATATCGGAAACATTAACTTGCTTGACCATGCTGTAGTTCATGTAACTGTCTGTTACTGTACATGCAATATGCTTTGTGGACTTCACTGGACAGAGGTTGCTATCCGGTTTTGTGATAAAACAAAGGTGTGGTGAATTTATTCTGCCACTGTGTCTTCTTATTGTCTCGGCCTTTAGGCCTATTTATCATGGTTGCAAGGCATATGAATTAACATGTTATAGAGCAAACAACGCAATTATCACAACACATAGGTTGTAATATGGGGGGGGGGATGGATGCTCACCACGCAGGCTCTCAAACATCCTAGTGTTGATATGAAAATATTAATTAATAAAGCAGAAGCCAACAGGTTAAAATAACAGTGGTTAAAAACAAATGGCAAGAGTTGTGGAACAGGGAGGGAAAGGGAAGACGCCTGTATAAGATCCAGGAAAAGGTGGGGGCAGAGAGATCCTCAGGTCCAGAGAGAAGGGAGGAAAGTGTAATCAGAGGAAAGTGTAATCACAAGGCTGAGACTGGGATACACATGGCTCAACAATACATTGAAATTGGTAGGAAAACATCTGACTGGGAGGAGTGATCACTGTCAAGAAGAAGGATTCCTTGGGACATCCAACTCTGACATCACCCCATTGAAATTGCGTTAAAATTGTTAAGGTAAGGGTTAAGGAAACAGTTAGGTAAGGGTTATGGTTGGGATTATGGTACGGGCTTTGGTTGGGATTATGGTAAGGTTTAAGATTAGGGTTAGGGTTTAGGGACGTCCCAAAGATACCGGATAGCACTAACCATTTCGAAAGGTATATAAAATCTCCACTGATTTTAGCTCAGTAACCCTGACACACACTGAGGGCTGAAACGCGTAGGTTTTTCTCAATAAAAAAAGGTGTTCTTTTTTTATCAACTTGTTCTCCAAGAGATGCTGTATTTCCTCTTCACCTCAGTTTGCTCCTCTTCGTTTGTTGGAGAGCGAGGTAGCGGCATGTTCATTTTCCTTTGGCTACAGTAGGCCTACAACCATTGATTGTATAGCCTACATTACAACGAACAAACGTTGGGTAGTCATGACGTTTACTGAAATTTACCGGAGGGTAATTCCTCTACAAATAGAAGCAAAATACAGTGTAGTGAGTAAACCAAGTGAATATGTTCTTTATAACAAAACACACTCAAGTAAAACTAACTTCTTACCTTTTTTTTGTTGTCAAAGCGCAGGAAGTCAGTGATCCTTTCCGCACGCACTCAAGCTGCACAATTGTGGCGCGAAATATACAGGCCCCTCGATAGGGACGCATGTCTACTTACCATAATGCTTTTGAGCTGTCTGTCACTCCTCTCCCCATCCACACGGTATCCTTAGTGACCATTTCTCAGTGGCCTACAATGATGGAGAGGTGGGCTGTATTACAAGCATAGGCAAATAGAAATAGTCTAAGCATTAAAGGTCCAATGCAGCCGTTTTTATCTCAATATCATATCATTTCTGGGTAACAATTAAGTACATTACTGTGATTGTTTTCTATTACAATTGTTTAAAAAAATAATCAAAAATAGCTTCTTAGCAAAGAGCAATTTCTCAAGCAAGAATTTTGCTAGGACTGTCTGGGAGTGGTCTAAGTGGGGAGGAGAAAACTGGTGTCACAAATTAGCTTTGTGACAGCACATGGTGATGTCACAATGGAAGAACAAAACTCCATTCCACCAAAACAGGTTGAAATTTCAGGCGGTCTTTCAAACAGCTCTTACACTAAAAGGGCATTATCATCATTATCACAATGTCACCGGTTTAATCCAACCACATTGTGTCTAAATATATAGAAACCACAGGGAAATCACATTTTTTGACTCCACTGGGCCTTTAGTGAAATTAGCAACTGCATCTACTATTTGGCAAACTGCAGAGGAAAGAAACTGTAGAGATGACAGTTATGGGCTGCTGTAGCAGGATGGACACCTGCTTGGAAATAGGCTACAATGAAACCAAAATTATGTGATAAGGAATAAAGCAAGCTATATGGTCTACTCAACTCACAGAGGTAGCTACCAGAGAGTTTGAAGGGACAGTGTCACAGTGAGGAAATCCCAAGAGAGCTAGTCTTATCTGCCCTTACTGCTTGAGAATAACCATCAGAGCCCGGGGAGATTTGTCCACCTTGCCGGCTCGGGGATTAGCAACAGCAACCTTTCAGTTACTGGCCCAACGCCCTTAACCGCTAGGCTACCTGCCACGGGCCAATTTTTGTCCGAGCGGATGGTCGGCTGGCCGAAACATAATTATAAGAATTTGTACACTGCAAATTGACCACAACTAAGCCCAAAAAGAGATTGTATTTGAAAATAATAATTTCACACCTTGATTACATTGAGACAAGATCACATACAGTGCCTTTAGAAAGCATTTACACCCCTTCACTTTTTCCACATTTTGTTGTGTTACAAAGTGGGATTAAAATGGATTTAATTGTCTTTTTTTGTCAATGATCTACACAAAATACTCTAATGTCAAAGCGGAAGAAAAATTCTAACATTTGTAAGAAAAATATCTGAACAATACAAAACTAATATATCTTGACTACATAAGTATTCAACCCCCTGAGTCAATACATGTTAGAATCACCTTTGACAGCGATTACAGCGTCTTTCTGTGTAAGTCTCTAAGAGCTTTGCACACCTGGAATGTACAATATTTGCACGTTATTGCACGACCATTTTCAAGTCTTGCTATAGATTTTCAAGCCGATTTAAGTAAAAACTGTAACTAGGCCACTCAGGAACATTCAATGTCGTCTTGGTAAGAAACTCCAGTGTATATTTGGCTTTGTGTTTTAGGTTATTGTCCTGCTGAAAGGTGAATTTGTCTCCAAGTGTCTGTTGGAAAGCAGACTGAACCAGGTTTTCCTCTATGATTTTGCCAGTGCTTAGCTCTATTCCATTGCTTTTTATCCTAAAACAACCTCATCCTTGCCGATGACAAGCATACCCATAACATGATGCAGCCACCACCATGTATGAAGAGTGGTACTCGCTTCTTTGCGAGGCATTGGAAAACCTCCCTGGTCTTTGTGGTTGAATCTGTGTTTGAAATTCACTGCTCGACTGAGGGACCTTACAGATAATGCTATGTGTGGGGTACAGAGATGAAATAGTCATTCAAAATCATGGTAAACACGATCTTGCAACTTATTATGTGACTTGTTAAGCAAATGTTTACTCCTGAACTTATTTAGGCTTGCCATAACAAAGGGGTTGAGTACTCATAGACTCAATACATTTCAGCTTTTCATTTTTAAAATTCTTAAAACAGAATTCCACTTTGACATTATAGGGTATTGTGTGAAGGCCAGTAACACAATATCTCAATTGAATCCATTTTAAATTCAGGCTGTAACACAATTTTTTTTAGGAATACTTGAACAGATTTCCTAAATAAATCTAATGTTTTGGTGAATTCATGGTGATTTTATTGTTTTTTTTACCCAAAACTAAACCTCCCCCCACGCCCCCTACCTAGGCTACATAATGTATAGTTCCATATCATGTATTTTGTTTCCCGCCTTACAAATTGGTTTATTCTATATACAGTGAGGGGGAAAAGTATTTGATCCCCTGCTGATTTTATACATTTGCCCACTGACAAAGACATGATCAGTCTATCATTTTAATGGTAGGTTTATTTGAACAGTGAGAGACAGAATAACAACAACAAAATCCAGAAAAACGCATGTCAAAAATGTTATAAATTGATTTGCATTTTAATGAGGGAAATAAGTATTTGACCCCTCTGCAAAACATGACTTAGTACTTGGTGGCAAAACCCTTGTTGGCAATCACAGAGGTCAGACGTTTCTTGTAGTTGGCACCAGGTTTGCACACATCTCAGGAGGGATTTTGTCCCACTCCTCTTTGCAGATCTTCTCCAAGTCATTAAGGTTTTGAGGCTGACGTTTGGCAACTCGAACCTTCAGCTCCCTCCACAAATTTTCTATGGGATTAAGGTCTGGAGACTGGCTAGGCCACTCCAGGACCTTAATGTGCTTCTTCTTGAGCCACTCCTTTGTTGCCTTGGCCGTGTGTTTTGGGTCATTGTCATGCTGGAATACCCATCCACGACCCATTTTCAATGCCCTGGCTGAGGGAAGGAGGTTCTCACCCAAGATTTGACGGTACATGGCCCCGTCCATCGTCCCTTTGATGCGGTGAAGTTGTCCTGTCCCCTTAGCAGAAAAACACCACCAAAGCATAATGTTTACACCTCCATGTTTGACGGTGGGGATGGTGTACTTGGGTCATAGGCAGCATTCCTCCTCCTCCAAACATGGCGAGTTGAGTTGATGCCAAAGAGCTCGATTTTGGTCTCATCTGACCACAACACTTTCACCCAGTTCTCCTCTGAATCATTCAGATGTTCATTGGCAAACTTCAGACGGGCCTGTATATGTGCTTTCTTGAGCAGGGGGACCTTGCGGGCGCTGCAGGATTTCAGTCCTTCACGGCGTAGTGTGTTACCAATTGTTTTCTTGGTGACTATGGTCCCAGCTACCTTGAGATCATTGACAAGATCCTCCCGTGTAGTTCTGGGCTGATTCCTCACCATTCTCATGATCATTGCAACTCCACGAGGTGAGATCTTGCATGGAGCCCAGGTCGAGGGAGATTGACAGTTATTTTGTGTTTCTTCCATTTGCGAATAATCGCACCAAACTGTTGTCACTGTAGTGTCCGAAGGTCTATGATTTTGCTGACATTTGCAAATGGTGTAATAGATGAACTTTACTCTGCTTTGCTGAAACATCTGGAAAGCATTACTACATAGGCTTCTTGGAATAGAGGACATTTGGAGATATGTGGAGGCCAGGGATTGGTCCGTCAAAAACCACCCATCTTATGTTACATAGGATAAATACCATGTTTTGAACAAAGGACGGGGAGAAATAACATATCAGAGATTGGGTCCGGTTATTCTCCAGATATCTGCAGATGTCTGTAAATTGATACTGTGATCTTTGATACAATAAACCTTTATAATCAAAGTACAGCGTCAGCGGAATTCTTATCATCACAGCATAATCAGCATCGTTGTCTCGGACACCACAGAATGACGACGAGGATTTGGGACGTATTGCGTCTTTTCTCAGCATTCCATTCATGGGCTGCGAAGTGACTCCCGCTCAAGACGCCGGCAGATAAAGTGAGATTTCTCACAGCTTTGGGCGCTGGTTGGTTCGTGTGCTTGTGTGTGTGTGTGCGTTGAGGAGATGTACCGTCAAAGGACTTGTGTGTGCGCTTTGCTGTTATTTGCTGTGTGATGAGAATCCGTTCTAAATTTCTACATTTGTTTGCGTTGGGAACAACGCAAACAGGGGGGAGTGTCTATAGGAATTATTAACACTGGGCACATGGATATTTGGCTTGAATAAAATTAAAAGGAGTGTCCAGGAATAGCATGAAGGAATAAGGCCAGGAAATAAGGAAAAAGTATACTTTTAGGACGTTGCTGATTTTAAGGAAGCCCTCAAACGAGGCGATCATTAAGATGGGCCATAAATCCTAGGAGAGTCACTAGGTTGACTTTCGGGTCAGTTCTGAGAACTGTGAGTTTGTGGAAGATACATTCAATTGCACGTTACCTCTCGGAATATAGTTGACGAAGTATATGTTCGAAGTAACCTCTCATTGAATATCTGCAACTCGAGGTAGCACAAATTTAGGAAGGAACAATGAGAAATAAGGAGCGACGGTAGCATGCTTAGTGTATTGTATGAACAGATGCATTCTTGTTTAAACTGTGTATGTGTGTGTGTGGGAGAGAGAAAAATAATCAAATAAAGACGTCTCTGTTGTGTTTAAACTGTGTGTCAACTCATGTTAGGATAAGATTTATGTTAGAGATATATACATATATATGTTTTGGTTGAGAACAGGGATTTTTGTTTTCATAAGGAAATATGTAAGTTAAGGTTAAAAAACGTATGAGTCTCCGTTGGTGAGAACATTAATAATTGTTAACTATATATGAGCCCCCTGGAAGGACGTTAAGGTTAAAAATCTTGTGAGTCTCTATAAAAAGAGAACGTTTACTAACTATTAGAATATCATGAGCCTACAGGGCGGACTTTTTAAGAGTGTATAGAGATGTTTTGTAATGGATAAGAAAATAACTATAAATCTGCAGATTAGAATAAGTGAAGATAAGAAACTTCGAAGTAGGATTTGTGTTCTATGTTCTGTGTTGGTTTGTGAGTTTTGTTAAGTGTTACTGTTTGTCTGTGTTGGAAATGGAGGGACAGCTGCTCTGTCTGCTTTCTGTTGTTTAGCTTGGAGAGAGCTGCTTGGGAGAGCTCCTTTCACTCTGAAATCGCATTGGTGAATAAACTACGCATGCGTGGGATTTTATGAGTTTAGAGTTACGTAGAGCAAATATGCCACTCCCCTGCCTGCACTGAGTTGCTGGGAGACGCAGACTCAGAGCAGACAGAGAGGGAGGGGGAGACTTACACACGAATTGAGTGTTCTGTTTGTTAAATCGGCTGTTGCTTAACTATGAAACTATTTGATTGAGATCTATTGAATTGATAAATGAGAGATATGTTGACGGATTAAAACATAATAAAATAAATAAATAAAATAAAATGTTATTGCGCTATTTATAATATTCCTGAGTTAAGCTGTTTGCTTATTTCTTAGCGCAAATGTGAACATAGGTATGCATAAAATACTAAATTGTTGTCTGTTTCCTTTGTTCTTCTGTCATGTGAGAGACGAGAAGGAGGAGACAGAGAGAGGGAGAGGAGGTGCTGACAAGTGCGTCACGCGACAGGGTGTGCTGCAACGGATCAAGTCAAATTAAGGCCAGTACTGTTCTATCCACAAAACCTACTTTCCCTTACAGGATATAATAGATACATTGTGTATGCATGGAATATTTCATGTTGTGACCATTTCACAGGAACTTGGCAACAGACTGATGAATTGATGTAATTGAGAATTGCACATTAGGGTTTTTGTGAATGAGTTGTTTTGATTAGAGTTGTGTTGGAAATCCAGCACTGACATTATTCTGTAAAATTAAGGTAATTGGGTGATTATTAAGCAATTGGTTTGTGAGTGCTGTAGTGTTGCTGGATTACAGGTCTTTCTTTTTTGGATTGCTCTGAAGTTGACTACTTTCCTTTACTTTTCCTGATCGGATGTGGTAAGATTGCCACTAATCAATAATTTGGTAAAATAAAATAAATAAAATAAATGGATATATTGATTAATTAATTAATTGATTAATTAATTAATTAATTAATTTTAATTTGAAAAAAAAAGAGAGGGAGGGAAACATATAAAAGAGTCGTTACAATGGGGAAAAAGGACATCAAAACTGCAAAAGTAATTACTCCTGTTGATGTAGTACAAAATAGTAATCCTCTAGTTAATGGTATTGCAAGGTTATCTGGAAAATTGAATAAACATTGGCCTGACATTGAACAACCATGGCCAGTGGAAGGGACTCTTAACCCAGACGTCATCAAAATAATGCAAGTGCTTGTATCCACGTATAAGGCAGATCAAAAGAAGGGGGGAAAAGGGGAACAACGTAAAGAAAAGAGACAAAGAGAGCTGGGTGTTCTTAAGCTGTTTGAAAATGAAGGACAAAAACTGATAAAAGATACAAAAGATAAAAGAGACAGAGGTATAGAGAAAATGGCAAAAGAGGTGAAGGTAACAGAAAAACTAATGGCAGAAGTCAATACACCTTTCTCACATATGGATTCAGCAAAAAGACCCCCACCTTACGAGGAAGAAGTAGAGTTTAAGGACGTCTATCCTCAGCTTCCAGTGATCATTCAGGAGGGTGATTATTGCATCAGAGATGAAGATGAACGAATAATAGAGAGAGGACAAGCAGAAACGACCATAAAGATGAATCCAAACTCCAAAAGTAAGAAGAAAACGAGATGTCTGGAAACTAAGGGTGGAGTGAGGTTCAGGAGGATGGAACTTGAAGATGATGATGATGATGATCAGAGTGATTCAGAAGAGATCATGGGCGGATATGACCCTGTGATCAGACAGAGGTTGGCCAGAGCGGAAAGAAGGGGTGATGGAAGTTGGAAGAAGAAGAATACAAGAGATTCGAGTTCTGATGAAAGTGAAGATGGAGACAGCGATGAAGATTTGGAGATTAAAGGTGATTTATGTTCGGGAGGATTTTATCCTACAATGACTGGCACAGAAGAAATAGAAAAATATATAGATCGATGCATATCATGCCTGGATAAGGCCAATAATTTAGAAGAAGTAAGAGAACTGGAAGAACAACTCAAGAAGCTGACGATACAGAAGAAAGAACTGCTGAAAACAGGATCCCAAGAATTGGAGAAGAAGTATACATTTTGGCCAAGACAAGGGAGCACAAGTAAGAAGATGATGCCAGTGATAATTCGAGGACAGAACCTGGAGTATAAGCCTTTGCAGAATACCGATATGTCAGATATACTTGAGAAGCTGCCTACTCTTCAAGATGGAGCATATCCTTGGATTTCAAAGTTGGAAGAAATTACGGTGGGAACACAGTCTGCCATAGGAGACATTAAGAGACTTTTGGCTAATCTCCTTGGGATTCCAGGTATGGAAGACATTTTTCAGAGAGCTGGACTTCATCGATATGTGGGGACTGCGGTGAATGATCCTGAATTGTTAGCTGCAAGTAGAAATCGGCTGTGGAGAGCACTGAAAGATACGTTTCCAACAAATATGCATCCTGACAACTTTCTGATTGACACACTAGGACAACAAGAAAATCCGAGAGCCTATGTGTCAAGAGTTCATCAAGTGTGGAGAAATGTTACCGGAAATGATCCAGATATGAGTCAAATTGAGCAGTCAATTTTGAGAGCTAAACTACAGATGGGACTGCCCTCACCAGTAAGGAGCAAACTGGCAGAGGTGGTTGGACTTGGAAGCATGACAAAAGGTGTCTATACAGATCATATAGCCCATCAAGTGGATCTGTACCGGAAAAAGGAACACAACCAGAAAGAACAGGACCAAGAAACTCTCAGAAAACTCAATCAAATACAACTGGTGGAGAATAAGAAGGAGAAGAAACAAGCTTTGGTTATGCAGAATCAGTGTGCACCAAATCAACAATCACTGCCACAGCTTCAACCGAACCAGTTCCAACCGCAATTGTACCAGCCGCAACTAGTGGTACAAGTTGTTTCATATTCATAGCCAGTTTCTGGACAGACACAGAATTGGAGAGGAAGAGGACGAGAAGGTTTAGGAAGAGGAAGAGGAGGAAAATTTAAGCCATACTTCCAGCAATCTTCAGAAGTGTGTTATAATTGTGGACAGGTTGGTCACTTTGCCCGTGAGTGTAATGGGCCAGGAGGAAACACCAGAGGGAATTTCAGAGGAAGATACAGGGGCCAGTCAAGATCATCTGGAGGACCGGTGAACCCTTATAGGGGTCCGGAGCAAGGATTCTAGAGGTGCCCAGAAGATCCGAAAGGGGGGTGTCAGCTGGTAGCATCAGGACCGGAAAAAGATCCAACAATTGAGGTGAAAGTAAACAAACGACCATTGGAAGTGATGGCGGATAGCGGAGCTGCTTTTACCTGTGTTCGGCTTGAAGATGCTACACATCTCCCTATGTCCAATCAACTAATTAGGACAATCGGATTTGAGGGAGTGAAACAGCTGATTCCTCTTACGGAACCAATTGAGCTCTGCTATGAAAATCAGAAAATTACAATACCCATACTGGTATCAGAACTTACACCTATCGCATTGTTGGGAAGAGATGCATTGTGTAAATTGAACTGTACAATAAAATGTACACCAGACGGCTGTCTGGTAGAAGTGCCAAAGGAAAAGGTTTACCAATTGTTGATGACGACAGAGATGGATTCTTCTTCAGCATTCTGGATTGGAAATCTCAGTGAAGATTTTTTGAAGCAGGCTAAGATATGGGAGAAATTCATTGTGACAAACATGCCAGATGCGAGGCTTCCGGAATATCCTTTCATTGTACGCTCAAGTATTTCAAGAATGCTGCCCAATCGGACTCAGAGGAATGGTTGAGTCATCAACCAAAGAAAGTTCAACTCAGCTCATGTTGCATAATTTTAGGACCACAAGGAGCAGCTATGAAGATAAACACAGACGATTATCTGGATAAAGAATTTGAGACTGAGAAGAGTGTGCCACATGTAACATTGTTGGTTTCTGAAGGCTATGAGCAGAAGCAAATAGGAGAAATGATGACGGAAGCAGAGAAAGCTGTTTTCGTACAGATGAAAGAGAATTTGGCGATTTGGAGGAGTGAAGATCAGCGATTTCTCAAAATAATGATTTTGTCTCAAGGACAAGGAGAGTCATAAGCTGATGACAGATGAATCTATTTGCAGTGTGAAGAGGGATTAAAAATCTATGAAAGAGAAGATGTTGCAAAAAGTTCAAGAATGTTTGTGGTATCAAAGTAGTACCGATATTGGACTTGTGAAATCAGCCCAACCGGTGAAAGTTGAACTTCGACCAGGAGCCAGACCTCCTTGGAAGAATCAGTATCCATTGAAAGATGAAGCAATCCAAGGGATCGAACCACAAATTGAAGGACTTTCGAAAGCAGGTGTTTTGAGAACAATAAAAAATCCTCAGAGTAACATGCCTTTGTTGTCTTTGGAGAAACCATGAGGGGTTGATAGTAGCGCCTCTAGACCTATTAGGTCTGATGATTTAGGAAGCACACGGGTTAGCTAATGTTGCAAGGGGGGAGGTTAGGAGAAAGATCACAAAGGAGTATGGTTTTTGGGCACCATATTTGCTTGAACAGGTTGACTATGTCATAGGCAGGTGCACAATCTGTCTGAAAAATAATGTTTGCAGGGGTGTGACTGTTATTCTTGGTTACATTCCTACACCAAGAGGTGCATAAGATGTCCAACTAAGCTAAAAGATGCTCAGTCGGTTGCAAAGTTCTTGTGTAAAGAAGTCATAAGCAGGTGGGAATTTCCCGATTTAATATCCTCAGAAAATGGGAAAGAATTTGTGGATAAATCAGTGAAATGGTTTATGAAATATTTTTGAATATCTGATTGTGGGATAATTATATTATTGTGATATTTAGTATTTTCTTATGAATCAAGGGGGGAAATGGTATGTGATTCATATATATATATCATTCTTATATTATTGTTGATATTGATGTTTTAATTTGCATGTGTTGTTTTGCAAAAGATACTGGTTGGTGTTTTCTTTTCTTCCAGAAGCATATTGGGGAATGTGTAGAGGGGATTCAAATACTCAAACATGGACAATATGAATGGACTGGAGGAAGTGGAACAAGGAAGGTGTGGAAATGTTCAGATTCCATCATCGACGTTGCATTGAAAGTCGACACTGTGGAGGAGCTGCAGTGTAGTGGACTACATTCCAGTGTTATATTCTTTCTGTATTAATTTTTTGAAGAATTATGTTTTCTGTTGTTGGGTACATGCGGGGACCTCAGATGTTTTTGTTTATTTACATTTACATTTAAGTCATTTAGCAGACGCTCTTATCCAGAGCGACTTACAGTTAGTGAATATTTTTTTTTTTTTATACTGGCCCCCCGTGGGAATCGAACCCACAACCCTGGCGTTGCAAACGCCATGCTCTATCAACTGAGCTACATCCCTGCCGGCCATTCCCTCCCTACCCTGGACAACGCTGGGCCAATTGTGCGCCGCCCATGAGTCTCCCGGTCGCGGCCGGCTGCGACAGAGCCTGGATTCAAACCAGGATCTCTAGTGGCACAGTTAGCACTGCAAAGCAGTGCCTTAGACCACTGCGCCACTCAGGAGTATTTCGTTGAAGCTTAGGGATATTGGGTCTAGGCAGGGACAGAGAGAATCCACAGGAGGGTCCGATGGGTCGACCAGCCTGAATGTGGACATTTTTGATTGTATTTTGTTTTCTGAGGTTTTCATCTGTATTCAATTGCATCATAGTTTAAAATGCATTGATAAAGATTTATAAATTGATCTGGAGTACTTAGGTGGTCGCCTGGGGCAGAGGGGCCGTGAGAGAATTTTCCTGTCTTGATTGATTGATGGATATTTGGAATGAAAGCTGCCAGACAGGTTTTTCGCTCTTACACTCCATAACAATTTATTTACACTCCATAACAATTTATTTACACTCCATACAAAAATGTGTCTATATAAACATGTGTTTACTCTCCATAAATGTTGGTTTATTGCTGAAGTTACTCAAGAACAAAAATTGTTATTTGTCATAATCCTATTCTTTTTGTTTTCGAGACTTAATTAGTCTCGAAGGGGGGAAATATGTAGTGTCTGAAGGTCTATGATTTTGCTGACATTTGCAAATGGTGTAATAGATGAACTTTACTCTGCTTTGCTGAAACATCTGGAAAGCATTACTACATAGGCTTCTTGGAATATAGGACATTTGGAGATATGTGGAGGCCAGGGATTGGTCTGTCAAAAACCACCCATCTTATGTTACATAGGATAAATACCATGTTTTGAACAAAGGACGGGGAGAAATAACATATCAGAGATTGGGTCCGGTTATTCTCCAGATATCTGCAGATGTCTGTAAATTGATACCGTGATCTTTGATACAATAAACCTTTATAATCAAAGTACAGCGTCAGCGGAATTCTTATCATCACAGCATAATCAGCATCGTTGTCTCGGACACCACATCACCTTCTCACCAAGCTGCTTGGCGATGTTCTTGTAGCCCATTCCAGCCTTGTGTAGGTCTACAATCTTGTCCCTGACATCCTTGGAGAGCGCTTTGGTCTTGGCCATGGTGGAGAGTTTGGAATCTGATTGATTGATTGCTTCTGTGGACAGGTGTCTTTTATACAGGTAACAAACTGAGATTAGGAGCACTCCCTTTAAGAGTGTGCTTTAATCTCAGCTCGTTACCTGTATAAAAGACACCTGGGAGCCAGAAATCTTTCTGTTTGAGAGGGGGTAAAATACTTATTTCCCTCATTAAAATGCAAATCAATTTATAACATTTCTGACATGCGTTTTTCTGGATTTTGTTGTTGTTATTCTGTTTCTCACTGTTCAAATAAACCTACCATTAAAATTATAGACTGATCATGTCTTTGTCAGTGGGCAAACGTACAAAATCAGCATGGGATCAAATACTTTTTTCCCTCACTGTATAGGACTATATAATTTATTGCAAATTATGTCTCTGTCATATGGGGCCTAACACACACACACACACATCCAGTGTGTCTTCTCTATTAAAACTCAGTTTTTTAAAGGGCTTAGAAATTATTTGATGTGAAGCACTTTATGAACATTCAGACAAAATCAAAGTAAAAAACAAGTGCCGTTTAAAGCTGGGATCCGCGAAAGGTGAAACAGCGCCAGTGGTCGTTCCCAGGCGATGTGGCAGTTTCACCGCTAAGGATTCCAGCTTTAAACCCAAACACAGTTTTGGCAATGGCCAGTCACAGAGATAAATTAAATTGAATAAAAGAGCAGAACTAATTGCAAAGCAGAGGGGGGTAGGGTATGAGCAGTGGCCTAGCAGGAGGCTAAAAGCTAGATGAAGACAGCAACAGCGGCGAAAAGGCAGAGAACCGTTTCAAAACATTGGATACCATTTCCATCGTATAAGCCTCATTAAATCAAATCAAATCAAATCAAATTTTATTGGTCACATGCGCCGAATACAACAGGTGCAGACATTACAGTGAAATGCTTACTTACAGCCCTTAACCAACAGTGCATTTATTTTAAACAAAAAAAGTAAGAATAAAACAACAACAAAAAAAGTGTTGAGAAAAAAAGAGCAGAAGTAAAATAAAGTGACAGTAGGGAGGCTATATATACAGTAAAATAAAGTGACAGTAGGGAGGCTATATATACAGGGGGGTACCGTTGCAGAGTCAATGTGCGGGGGCACCGGCTAGTTGAGGTAGTTGAGGTAATATGTACATGTGGGTAGAGTTAAAGTGACTATGCATAAATACTTAACAGAGTAGCAGCAGCGTAAAAAGGATGGGGTGGGGGGGCAGTGCAAATAGTCCGGGTAGCCATGATTAGCTGTTCAGGAGTCTTATGGCTTGGGGGTAGAAGCTGTTGAGAAGTCTTTTGGACCTAGACTTGGCACTCCGGTACCGCTTGCCGTGCGGTAGCAGAGAGAACAGTCTATGACTAGGGTGGCTGGAGTCTTTGACAATTTTGAGGGCCTTCCTCTGACACCGCCTGGTATAGAGGTCCTGGATGGCAGGGAGCTTTGCCCCAGTGATGTACTGGGCCGTACGCACTACCCTCTGTAGTGCCTTGCGGTCAGAGGCCAAGCAGTTGCCATACCAGGCGGTGATGCAACCAGTCAGGATGCTCTCGATGGTGCAGCTGTAGAATTTTTTGAGGATCTGAGGACCCATGCCAAATCTTTTTAGTCTCCTGAGGGGGAATAGGCTTTGTCGTGCCCTCTTCACGACTGTCTTGGTGTGTTTGGACCATGATAGTTCGTTGGTGATGTGGACACCAAGGAACTTGAAGCTCTCAACCTGTTCCACTACAGCCCCGTCGATGAGAATGGGGGCGTGCTCAGTCCTCTTTTTTTTCCTGTAGTCCACAATCATCTCCTTTGTCTTGGTCACGTTGAGGGAGAGGTTGTTGTCCTGGCACCACACGGCCAGATCTCTGACCTCCTCCCTATAGGCTGTCTCATCGTTGTCGGTGATCAGGCCTACCACTGTTGTGTCGTCGGCAAACTTAATGATGGTGTTGGAGTCGTGCCTGGCCATGCAGTCATGGGTGAACAGAGAGTACAGGAGGGGACTGAGCACGCACCCCTGAGGGGCCCCCGTGTTGAGGATCAGTGTGGCAGATGTGTTGTTACCTACCCTTACCACCTGGGGGCGGCCCGTCAGGAAGTCCAGGATCCAGTTGCAGAGGGAGGTGTTTAGTCCCAGGATCCTTAGCTTAGTGATGAGCTTAGAGGGCACTATGGTGTTGAATGCTGAGCTGTAGTCAATGAATAGCATTCTCACGTAGGTGTTCCTCTTGTCCAGGTGGGAAAGGGCAGTGTGGAGTGCGATAGAGATTGCATCATCTGTGGATCTGTTGGGGCGGTATGCAAATTGGAGTGGGTCTAGGGTTTCTGGGATTATGCTGTTGATGTGAGCCATGACCAGTCTTTCAAAGCACTTCATGGCTACAGACGTCAGTGCTATGGGTCGGTAGTCATTTAGGCAGGTTATCTTAGAGTTCTTGGGCACGGGGACTATGGTGGTCTGCTTGAAACATGTTGGTATTACAGACTCAGTCAGGGACATGTTGAAAATGTCAGTGAAGACACTTGCCAGTTGGTCAGCACATGCTCGGAGTACACGTCCTGGTAATCCGTCTGGCCCTGCGGCCTTGTGAATGTTGACCTGCTTAAAAGTCTTACTCACATCGGCTACGGAGAGCGTGATCACATAGTCGTCCGGAACAGCTGGTGCTCTCATGCATGCTTCAGTGTTGCTTGCCTCGAAGCGAGCATAGAAGTGGTTTAGCTCGTCTGGTAGGCTTGTGTCACTGGGCAGCTCGCGGCTGTGCTTCCCTTTGTAGTCTGTAATAGTTTTCAAGCCCTGCCACATCCGACGAGTGTCAGAGCCAGTGTAGTATGATTCAATCTTAGACCTGTATTGACTCTTTGCCTGTTTGATGGTTCGTCGGAGGTCATAGCGGGATTTCTTATAGGCGTCCGGGTTAGAGTCCCGTTCCTTGAAAGCGGCAGCTCTACCCTTTAGCTCAGTGCGGATGTTTCCTGTAATCCATGGCTTCTGGTTGGGGTATGTACGTACGGTCACTGTGGGGACGACATCATCGATGCACTTATTGATGAAGCCAGTGACTGATGTGGTGTACTCCTCAATGCTGTCTGAAGAATCCCGGAACATGTTCCAGTCTGTGCTAGCAAAACAGTCCTGTAGCTTAGCATCTGCGTCATCTGACCACTTTTTTATTAACCGAATCACTGGTGCTTCCTGCTTCAGTTTTTGCTTATAAGCAGGAATCAGGAGGATAGAGTTATGGTCAGATTTGCCAAATGGAGGGCGAGGGAGAGCTTTGTATGCGTCTCTGTGTGTGGAGTAAAGGTGGTCTAGAGTTTTTTTTCCCTCTGGTTGCACATTTAACATGCTGGTAGAAATTAGGTAGAACGGATTTAAGTTTCCCTGCATTAAAGTCCCCGGCTACTAGGAGCGCTGCATCTGGATGAGCGTTTTCCTGTTGATTAATGGCCTTGTACAACTCATTCAGTGCAATCTTAATGCCAGCATTGGTTTGTGGTGGTAAATAGACAGCTATGAAAAATATAGATGAAAACTCTCTTGGTAAATAGTGTGGTCTACAGCTTATCATAAGATACTCTACCTCAGGCGAGCAAAACCTCGAGACTTCCTTAGTATTTGATTTTGTGCACCAGCTGTTGTTTACAAATATACAGAGACCGCCACCCCTTGTCTTACCAGAGTCTGCCGTTCTGTCCTGTCGATGAAGCGTATAGCCTGCTAGCTGAATGTTATCATTGTTGTCGTTCAGCCACGACTCCATGAAACATAAGATATTACAGTTTTTAATGTCCCGTTGGTAGGATAACCGTAATCTTAAATCGTCAATTTTATTCTCAAAAGATTGAACGTTGGCTAATAGGATTGATGGGAGAGGCAGTTTACTCGCTCGCCGTCGGATCCTTACAAGGCACCCGGATCTGTGTCCGCAATATCTCCGTCTCTTCCTCACGCGAATGACGGGGATCTGGGCCTTGTCGGGTGTCTGTAGGATATCCTTAGCGAACGCCTCGTTGAAGAAAAAATCTTCGTCCAAATTGAGGTGAGTAATCGCTGTCCTGATATCCAGAAGCTCTCTTTGGTTATAAGAGACGATGGCAGAAACATTATGCACAAAATAAATTACAAATAACGCGGAAAAACACACATAATAGTACAATTGGTTAGAGGGCTGTAAAACGGCAGCCATCTTCTCCGGCGCTGTTCATGACCCTCATTAGTCAGTCATTATAAGAAATAATAATGGCCCGGTGTGCAACTGTCCAGATACACAATGTGTGCGTCGCTACGGCCTCTGAATCCTGCTGCTTTCTTCAGCCGTGCCTGGCTTTACTGGTAAATTACACTCACCTTCACCCTATGGCCAAGGTGCATCGACTCGACTATGAAATTGACTCTGGGTTGAATCCAGTACAATCCGCACCTGAAACTGATGACGGTAACATAGACTCATGGGTAATTGAATCATGAGTGCACAGACACTATTGGACACACCTTATGCCCCCTGGGACAGATTAAGCCTAGGGCTAGGCAGAGGTGGACTGGGACCAGAAATCAGCCCTGGCATTTCTATAACACCGGCCCATATGTTTCATAGAGGCCCCCACACCGGCCCATTTTTCTCCTTGAAACCCCCATTATTAGCCAGATAATTAACATTTTGCGTAGAAAAAAACTAGTTAGACAGGCCCACTGGGCTAAAAAAGGACCAATCCGCCCCTGTGGTAAGACATACTCCTGAACCAAAAAACAGGCTCAACAGAGGATCTCCATGGAAAGTGCTTTTTGGTCCAGGGATAGGTTTAATCTGAGTCCAGGGGAGGGATCAATTATTAAGCCAACCAGATGACCAATGCCATTGATTACCAGAAATAAATGAGTGAATGGGGAATTGTGAACATTATAAATTGTGTGCACAAATCACATGGGGCCAAGATATTTAGCCATTGAACAGCATGTGACAGATAGACCACCTGTTTCATACTGTGATGATAATTTTACATTTTAGTCATTTAGCAGACGCTCTTATCCAGAGCGACTTACAGTTAGTGAGTGCATACATTTTCATACTGGTGACCTATCAAGACCTATCAATGGCATTAATTCACCAAAACATAAAATCAAATCAAGCTTTATTTACACAGCACATTTCAGACATGGAATGCAACGCAATGTGCTTCACAGGAAAAAACGAATAAAAACTGAAATATTTACTACACAACAAACATAAGAGGATAAAAAACTAAAGAATAACAATAAAAACGGAATGACTAAAAAGCACCCTAAGGAAAAGCAAAGCTAAAAAGGTGTGTTTTAAGATCTCTTTTAAATATGTCCACAGTTTCAGCCCCCCTCAGGTTCTCTGGCAGGCTATTCCAGAGGCTGAGGGCATAATAACTAAAGGCTGCCTCTCAATACCTCATGGTCCAAGGCTTTGGGATAGTGAAAAAGGCCAGTGCGAGAGGACCTGAGGGACCTACTGGCCACATAACTTAAAAGCATGTCTGAAATGTATTGGGGTGCACAATCGTGGATTGATTTAAAAACCAATAGAAAAATCTTATAATGAATTCGAAAACTCACAGACAGCTAGTGCAGAGACCTTAAAACTGGTGTCATGTGTGCTCTCCGTCTGGTCTTGGTCAGTACCCATGCTGCAGCATTCTGTATGTTTTGCTGTTGACAAATTGCTTTCTGGGGTAAACCAGACAGGAGAGCATTACAGTAGTCAACCCTGCTTGTAATAAAAGCATGGATGAGTCTCTCTGTATCAGCCTGAGAGAGAAACAGCCGCACCATGGCAATGTTCCTCAGGTGGTAAAAAGCTATTTTGGTCACATTCCTAATGTGTAATTCGAAATTGAGTTCAGAATCTAAAATAACACCTTGTTTTTTACCTGGTGTTTTATCTCTATTTTCCATGAATTAAAATGTGCTGCCAGATTATCTCTCTGTGCTTTGGCTCCAATAATAAGTACCTCGGTCTTGTCTTGATTTAGCTGGAGGAAGTTGTGAGCCATCCAAGTATTTAAATCACTAGTAGAAGGACAGAGAGCTGTTTGGTATCTGTGTTGGCCCTAAGATCATTTACCACTTTAACTAAGGCGGTCTCTGTACTGTGGTGGGCCCGAAAACCAGAATATATATTTTTTTAAATACATTTGGCACATTTCCCATCCGCCTTTCTCAAATTCTCTTCTAGTCCTCTCTTCACAACTACCATAGATAACAAGACACAAAAAACGTTCTTTCCACCCAAGTCTGTACAGGCACTATCTGTACCAGCCATTGATTTTGCATCTGTTACATCTTAATCCCAGTCTAAAGCTCAGTCATAGATCAGCTATGAGGAGAGGGCTTGGTAATTACCAACAGCAGCATTCATGTCATTATTATCATAATGGCTGTTTGGATGCGTCTCGTTCTTGCACTCAGCCCACCGAGCGTTATTTTGGCGGCGCAATTCATTTCCTCCCATTGAGCCTCACGCCTGTATATAATTATTCCACCCGCTTGCTCTTGATCACCATCGCAAAGGCGGGACAGAGGTGAGAATAGAGAGAGAGAGAGAGAGAGAGAGAGAGAGAGAGAGAGAGAGCGAGAGAGAGAGAGAGAGAGAGAGAGGGACAGAGAGAGGTAGAATAGAGAGAGAGGGGGGGGGTGTGGTAGACAGAGAGAAAGAGAGACAGTGTCTCTACCCCCCTCTCTATTCTAGCCTTCTCTCTGTCTTCTCTCTCTGCCTTCTGCCTTCCCTCTCTGTCTTCTCTCTCTGCCTTCTGCCTTCCCTCTCTGTCTTCTCTCTCTGCCTTCTCTCCCTGTCTTCTCTCTCTGCCTTCTCTCTGCCTTCTCTCTCTGTCTTCTCTCTCTGCCTTCTCTCTCTGTCTTCTCTCTCTGTCTTCTCTCTCTGTCTTCTCTCTCTGTCTGCTCTCTCTGCCTTCTGCCTTCTCTCTGTCTTCTCTCTCTGCCTTCTCTCTGTCTTCTCTCTCTGCCTTCACTCTGCCTTCACTCTCTGCCTTATGTCTTCTCTCTCTGCCTTCTCTCAAGAGATGCTTCATCATGTTCTGTTTGTAGAGATGAATTAATGCGTACCTGCATGTGCATTTCATTGAAGGAGAGTGTTTCTTAGAATTCCGTCATGAGAGAAAAGTGTTTCCTTTAATGTGATAAACAGCAGTTCAGGAGAGTCAGACATGTCAAAGGGGATACCAAACACTCTATGACTGAGTCCAAAATGGCACCCTATTCCCTATGTACTGTAGTGCACTGCTTTTGACCATGGCTCATGGGGCTGAACGGATGACTGATGATCAAAATCAAATCATATTTTAAAGGTTGCGTTAACATATTTTGTATATGTTTTCGCAGGTGCAGCAAAATGCTTATGTTTCTAGCTCCAACAGTGCAGTAATACCTAACAATACACACAAATCCCAAACATTTTAATAAAGGAATTAAGAAATATCAGAACGAGCAATGTCAGAGTCCGGAATATAAATAAATATACAGTTGAAGTCGGAAGTTTACATACACCTTAGCCAAATACATTTAAACTCAGTTTTTCACAATTACTGACATTTAAACCTAGTAAAAATTCCCTGTCTTAGGTCAGTTAGGATCACCACTTTATTTTAAGAATATGAAATGTCAGAATAATAGTAGAGAGAATGATTTATTTAAGCTTTTATTTCTTTCATCACATTCCCAGTGGGTCAGAAGTTTACATACACTCAATTAGTATTTGGTAGCATTGCCTTTAAATTGTTTAACTTGGGTCAAACGTTTCGGGTAGCCTTCCACAAGCTTCCCACAATAAGTTGGGTACATTTTGGCCCATTCCTCCTGACAGAGCTGGTGTAACTGAGTCAGGTTTGTAGGCCTCCTTGCTCACACATACTTATTCAGTTCTGCCCACACATTTTCTATAGGATTGAGGTCAGGGCTTTGTGATGGCCACTCCAATACCTTGACTTTGTTGTCCTTAAGCCATTTTGCCACAACTTTGGAAGTATGCTTGGGGTCATTGTCCATTTGGAAGACCCATTTGCGACCAAGCTTTAACTTCCTGACTGATGTTTTGAGACGTTGCTTCAATATATCCACATAATTTTCCTTCCTCATGATGCCATCTATTTTGTGAAGTGCACTAGTCCCTCCTGCAGCAAAGCACCCCCAGAGCATGATGCTGCCACCCCCGTGCTTCACGGTTGGGATGGTTTTCTTCGGTTTGCAATCAACCCCCTTTTTCCTCCAAACATAATGACGGTCATTATGGCCAAACAGTTCTACTTTTGTTTCATCAGACCAGAGGACATTTCTCCAAAAAGTACGATCTTTGTCCCCATGTGCAGTTGCAAACCATAGTCTGGCTTTTTTATGGCGGTTTTGGAGCAGTGGCTTCTTCCTTGCTGAGCGGCCTTTCAGGTTATGTCGATATAGGACTCGTTTTACTGTGGATATAGATACTTTTGTACCTGTTTCCCCCAGCATCTTCACAAGGTCCTTTGCGGTTGTTCTGGGATTGATTTGCACTTTTCGCACCAAAGTACGTTCATCTCTAGGAGACAGAACGCGTCTCCTTCCTGAGCGGTATGACGGCTGTGTGTTCCCATGGTGCTTATACTTGCGTACTATTGTTTGTACAGATGAACGTGGTACCTTCAGGTGTTTGGAAATTGCTCCCAAGGATGAACCAGACTTGTGGAGGTCTACAATTGTTTTTCTGAGGTCTTGGCTGATTTCTTTTGATTTTCCCATGATGTCAAGCAAAGAGGCACTGAGTTTGAAGGTAGGCCTTGAAATACATCCACAGGTACACCTCCAATTGACTCAAATGATGTCAATTAGCCTATCAGAAGCTTCTATAGCCATGACATAATTTTCTGGAATTTTCCAAGCTGTTTAAAGGCACAGTCAACCACTGAAATTGTGATACAGTGAATTATAAGTGAAATAATCTGTCTGTAAACAATTGTTGGAAAAATTACTTGTGTCATGCATAAAGTAGATGTCCTAACCGACTTGCCAAAACTATAGTTTGTTAACAAGACATTTGTGGAGTGGTTGAAAAACGAGTATTAATGACTCCAACCTAAGTGTATGTAAACTTCCGACTTCAACTGCATGTATATGATGGTGTGTATAGACAGTATGGACAGTATATGAATAGAAAAGGTGTCTACAGTATTAGTTATATAGGATGAGCCTTGACTAGAATACAGTATATACATATAAAGTGGGTAAAACAGTATGTAAACATTCTTAAAGTGACCAGTGTTCAATGACTATGTTCATATGGCAGCAGTCTCTAAGGTACAGGGTAGTACTGGGTAATGACTGACGATTAAAGCCAACAGATCAAGAATAGGATAGGCATTGGCAGTTAACCATTTCAGAAATGCATCTGTGAAATTACATTTCCCTTTTGAGTGAATGCAAAGTGCATAGGCTTCATATTAACTCAAAGCACACAGCAGCACATGCTACTGGTGGTGGTGCTATCAAACCCAAACCTGGAAGTGAGGCAGCAGCAATCTCTGGCCTGCCTCCAAGCATCTGCTGCAATTTGCCATGTGTGCCAACCACAAACAAAAGGTCGCTTTGCAGACCCAGGGTGCATCCCAAATGCCACCCAATTTCCTTTATAGTGCACTACCTTTGATCAGAGCCAATAGGGTTAAAGTGCCATTTTGGACGCAACCATACTTTTCATGGGAGATGGTTGCATGCATCACATGTTTACAGGCAGAATACAGATGACATTAGAGCAAATAAATCAAATTCAAAACAGCTTTATTGACAATGACAGTAGTGTTTATACAAGGCCAGAGCTAAGAAGAATCTCAAATAAATCAGATATGAAAAAAGATCCTAGCTAAACATGGATTGATATCATTTGGACTCAGGGGCGGACAGGCCATCTGGCTATTCGGGCAAATGCCAGATGGGCTGGTAAATTTTTAGCCCAGTGGGCCTGTGTAACTCTTTTTTTTTGTTGTTGCACAAAATGATAATTATCTGGCGAACAATAGGAGCCTCAAGAAAAACAAATGGGCCGGTTTGGGTGCTTCAACAACAAAAAATGGGCAGGTGTGTTAGAAATGCCAGGGCCAATTTCTGGTCCCAGTCCGCCCCAGTTTGGACTGGATTTGTTTTATACCTTACAATGTTGGTTTTGTACCAAAAATGCTAATATAATAAAAACGTGGTAAATTGTTTTTGAAGAGACTGAAAACCCCTGATGAGACCCTAAAAGAGCTGTAAACAGTTTTCTTTTTTAAACTTCATTATAATACAAAACACACATGCATCCCACGTTGTTCCTGAATAGGCAGTTCATAGCATACATACCGGTACAAATGGAATCGAAGAGTTCATACTAAAAAAAGAAACATTAGGCTACACATCCTTCACAGACATTGCACGCAACGCAAGACAAGACTGACTATTCTTATTCCTCTTCTCTGACTAGAATGATCATCTCAACCTAATAATTTCATAAAGTCTGTATAGTAAATATACATGATGTAAATCTTCTTCTGACTACTGGGCCATTTGAATACAGCCTGAGGTATGCTTTTAACTTAAGCATTTGAGACGAAGCTCAAAATCAAAACCCCAAAAAATACCTGGAACAAAATGATAGGAAATATTTAAATAATGCCGAGACCGCAGCTCCATTTGAAAGTTTCATTAAAAAAACATAACAAAAAAACAACACACTTAAAGGAGTGTCTAAAAGCCACTGCAGCATCTTGTTCTTTGAAAGATTTGGATTTCAAAATAAAAAAAATTATAAAGACAGGATAACGATTGCTCCAATAATGCCTTGCCAAAGTGCCATACCTCTGGTCGCGTTCCAGACCAACTACCTGCATCGCATCAACCAATGGTTGTGTGCCACATCATCGACTGAGCAGTCGGGCATCAGATTGCTATATCATATGCTGTGGTTAGCTGATATGTTAAACACCTATCCAGGAATTGAGATCTGGCATGCATCTGAAATGTAGTCAGCTAGGAACGTGGCCATTATAACCTGTAATCCTGTCAGTTAATAACCATTGATTGGTTTGACCACCAAATAGTACAACAGGTCTAACCTGTCCTTCAACAAACACAGTGACCAAAACAACAACAAAACAAAACAACAGGAAATTCACTAATCAATATTCCCTTCTTTTCTGCTTATTCTGCTTACGCCCAATGTCTACCTCGTCCAGTCTAAGCCCAGATAGCTGGAGGTCTTGGAGGGATTGGGCCAGGGGCTTATGGACTTGGACAGGCAGGGGCCGCTGGACCCGGATGGGGATGGGCTTTAGGTCAGGGTCAGACAAGATGGGGTCTAAGGCTGGCAGGGGGAGGTAGCCTCCGTCTCTGGGTAGACACAGGCAGCAGCCAGCACCAGCCAGGTCCAGCTCGCTGTACTCGAAGCCAGCCCTCTTGAGGATCTTGAAGTCCACCATGTCCATGGACTCACTCATCTCCACTAGCAGGTTCCAGAACATACAGCTCAGCATGATGCCCATCAGCTGGAGAGACACACAGGGAACAGAGTAGAAAGGCCAGTTGCATTTAGACTCTGACACTGGGACTATTACACACAGACCATCAGCTGGAGAGAGAGACAGGGAACATAGAGGACCACAGAGACCAGTTAGGGTTAGACTCTGATACCCTAGTCCCTATATATTCCACTACTTTTGACCTGGGCACATAGGGACTGGTACCCACAGCCAGGGGGATATACTACAGCTGGAGATACAAGGACCATGTACAAGGACCATGTACCTATGTATTTAAATATAATGCACTGTCATGTGTGTGTTTAATGTGCTTGTATGTACCTGACACCACAACAGTTGCAGAGGCACACAAATATCCAACTTTTGAATGAAGTAATATCTTACTTTGGTCCCAAGGTGAGCTATGCCTGGGCAAGCCAACTTGAGTGTGCTGCTGTCCACTCCCCAGTGCTTTCAAAATGGACTAGTTCACCTGAGCTGGCCTGATAAGAACCCCCAGTTTCCTTTTCAATTTGAGAAAGTTTTCTGCAGCCAGTTTGTGGTCTACTGAACCCTGGATTACTGGACTGTCTGTCTGTCTGCTACTGGACTGTCTGTATGTCTGCTACTGGACTGGACTGTCTATCTGCTACTGGACTGTCTGCCTGCTACTGGACTGGACTGTCTATCTGCTACTGGACTGGACTGCCTGCTACTGGACTGTCTGTCTGCTACTGGACTGTCTGCCTGCTACTGGACTGTCTGTCTGCTACTGGACTGGACTGCCTGCTACTGGACTGTCTGTCTGCTACTGGACTGGACTGCCTGCTACTGGACTGTCTGTCTGCTACTGGACTGTCTGCCTGCTACTGGACTGTCTGTCTGCTACTGGACTGTCTGTCTGCTACTGGACTGTCTGTCTGCTACTGGACTGTCTGCCTGCTACTGGACTGTCTGTCTGCTACTGGACTGTCTATCTGCTACTGGACTGTCTGCCTGCTACTGGACTGTCTGTCTGCTACTGGACTGGACTGCCTGCTACTGGACTGTCTGTCTGCTACTGGACTGTCTGCCTGCTACTGGACTGTCTGTCTGCTACTGGACTGGACTGCCTGCTACTGGACTGTCTGTCTGCTACTGGACTGGACTGTCTGTCTGCTACTGGACTGTCTGCCTGCTACTGGACTGTCTGTCTGCTACTGGACTGTCTGCCTGCTACTGGACTGTCTGCCTGCTACTGGACTGTCTGTCTGCTACTGGACTGTCTGCCTGCTACTGGACTGTCTGTCTGCTACTGGACTGGACTGCCTGCTACTGGACTGTCTGTCTGCTACTGGACTGGACTGCCTGCTACTGGACTGGACTGTCTATCTGCTACTGGACTGTCTGCCTGCTACTGGACTGTCTGCCTGCTACTGGACTGTCTGCCTGCTACTGGACTGTCTGTCTGCTACTGGACTGTCTGCCTGCTACTGGACTGTCTGTCTGCTACTGGACTGGACTGCCTGCTACTGGACTGTCTGTCTGCTACTGGACTGGACTGGCTGCTACTGGACTGTCTGTCTGCTACTGGACTGGACTGCCTGCTACTGGACTGTCTGTCTGCTACTGGACTGGACTGCCTGCTACTGGACTGTCTGTCTGCTACTGGACTGGACTGGCTGCTACTGGACTGGACTGTCTGTCTTCTACTGGACTGGACTGTCTGTCTGCTACTGGACTGTCTGACTGCTACTGGACTGGACTGTCTGTCTGCTACTGGACTGGACTGTCTGTCTTCTACTGGACTGGACTGTCTGTCTGCTACTGGACTGTATTTTCTGCTACTGGACTGGACTATCTGCTACTGGACTGGACTGTCTGTCTTCTACTGGACTGGACTGTCTGTCTGCTACTGGACTGTCTGACTGCTACTGGACTGGACTGTCTGTCTGCTACTGGACTGGACTGTCTGTCTTCTACTGGACTGGACTGTCTGTCTGCTACTGGACTGTATTTTCTGCTACTGGACTGGACTATCTGCTACTGGACTGGACTGTCTTTCTGCTACTGGACTGGACTGTCTGTCTGTCTTCTACTGGACTGGACTGGACTGTCTGCTACTGGACTGGATTTTCTTCTACTGGACTGGACTGGACTGTCTGCTACTGGACTGGACTGTCTTCTACTGGACGGTCTGTCTGCTACTGGACTGTCTTCTACTGGACGGTCTGTCTGCTACTGGACTATCTGCTACTGGACTGGACTATTGCTAATGGACTGGACTGTCTGTCCCCTACTGGATTGGACTGTCTGTCTGCTACTGGATTGGACTGTCTGTCTGCTACTGGACTGGACTGTCTTCTACTGGACGGTCTGTCTGCTACTGGACTATCTGCTACTGGACTGGACTATTGCTAATGGACTGGACTGCCAACTCCTACTGGATTGGACTGTCTGTCTGCTACTGGACTGGACTGTCTGTCTTCTACTGGACTGGACTGTCTGTCTGCTACTGGACTGGACTGTCTGTCTGCTACTGGATTGGACTGTCTGTCTTCTACTGGATTGGACTGTCTGTCTGCTACTGGATTGGACTGACTGTCTGCTACTGGATTGGACTGTCTGTCTGCTACTGGACTGGACTGTCTGTCTGCTACTGGACTGGACTGTCTGTCTGCTACTGGATTGGACTGTCTGTCTGCTACTGGATTGGACTGACTGTGTGCTACTGGATTGGACTGTCTGTCTGCTACTGGATTGGACTGTCTGTCTGCTACTGGACTCATTATCTAATAGTGCAGCTGCTGCAGTATGTGGTGTTATTACACGTCTCCAGGGGGGCTTGCATAGAAGTCTGGCTGCAAAACCTTCACAGCACAGGAGAGGGGTGAGGCCGGGGTAGGAAATGGAATAGAGAGAGTGGATGAAAGAGAAAGAGGAAGATAGGATGGGGGGACAAAATAAGTTAGAGACAGACAGACAAAAGCTGTAAACTAGACAAACACACTATCAGAGTGAATGGATCATAAAAGTAAACAACAAACCCTGATCCATTGGAAATGACTTTATAACACAATGAAAATCATCCAGCTGCTTGTTGGTTATGAAAGCATTACAGAGGTATGATGAAGTGTAAGCTGCTCCCTGCTCTGTAGGCCGTGTTGCCAACAGAGCAGGGAGAGGGGTGCTATTTCCTATGGGCCCTAGTCAAGAGTAGTGCACTATATAGGGGACAGGGTGCCATTTGG
>NW_028159252.1:0-12500 GCF_964263955.1 Coregonus lavaretus | reverse complement strand
CCCAAGAAGACTTGAGGCTGTAATCGCTGCCAAAGGTATTTACGTTTTTTATTTTTAATACATTTGCAAAAATGTCTAAAAACCTGGTTTTGCTTTGTCATTATGGGGTATTGTGTGTAGATTGATGAGGGAATATAAAAAATGAAATAAAAAAAACTTTTTAGAATAAGGCTGTAACCTAACATAATGTGGAAAGAGTCAACGGGTCGGAATATTTCCGAAGGCACTGTATACCCTCTCTTTGCAACCCTACCCACAGATGTCAATTCAACATCTATTCCATGTTGGTTCAATGTAATTTAATTGAAAGGACGTGGAAACAACATTGATTCAACCAGTGTGTGCCCAGTGGGTAATCTCAGTGTTCTCTTCATTCTGTACATTTTCCATTTTAGTCATTTAGCAGAAGCTCTTATCCAGAGCGACTTCGTTCATTTTCATACTGGTCCCCTGTGGGAATCGAACCCACAACCCTGGCGTTGCAAGCACCATGCTCTACCAAGTGAGCCACACGGGACTACACACACATCACATGCCACTATTTCCTGTCTGTTGCTTCTGATAATGAAAATGGTGTCCTCTTACCTTCTGTTGCACAAAGTCCAAGATGTTTTTGAAGTCCAGATCATCGTAATAGTGTTTAATTCCCTCTCGTATACTGCTCTGGAACAGGGCTGATGTCTACAGGGAGAGAGAGGAAGAGTAGAGAGAGAGAGGGGGATGATGAAAAAAATGAATCATCCATCACATTGAATGCTGCTGTGATGTGATCTTATCGTGGCTGGAGGCAATGCCAGAGGCGACACCGGTGTACCATGTGAACATGTGTTACAGCCGTGTGTGTGTGTGAGTGTGTGAGAGAGAGATAACTTACCTTTTTCTCAAAGATGAGTGCAACGATGAGAGCCACAGCCTGCAGGAACAGTAGCACACACAGGACACACAAAAACTGGAAGACAGACAGACAGGAGAAAGAGAGAGAGAGAATGCACTGACATGTACACATCAAGCCAGAGGGACCAGAGTTTAGCTGCTATCTGTATATCCCAGATGAGAGGGAGAGATAATTGATTGACAAACAAACTGCTCTGCAGACAGCTTGCTGGGCTGAGATAGGCAACCCCATCCACAGGCTGACTGACATAGCCCAGTCAGCAGAGTCCCCTTCTCCTCTCCTGTCCCCCTCCTCCCACTCTCTTCAACCCAATCTCTCAACCCTCCTATTCTTTCTTTCCTTCCTCCCTCCTCTTCTCCATCCAAACCTCCCTCTCTCCTCATATCCCCCCTCCTCTCCCCCTCCCTCTCGCTCTTCCATTCCTCTCCTCTCTCACCATGTGTAGCAGGGTCTTGTTGTCCCTGAGGGAGCCCACCATGCCCACCAGGGAGACAGTGAACATCACCAGGCCCAGCAGGATGAGCACCACAGCGGGGGCCAGGAACACCCCCTCCAGGGTACGGTTCTTCTGACGCTCCACCTCCGCGTACACCCCCACGCACAACACACACAGGCCCAGAAGCTGGGGGAGGGAGAGGGAGGGAGAGGAAGAGGGGGAGGCAGGGAGAGAGGGGGGAGGGAGGCAGGGAAAGGGGGAGAGAGAGGGGGAGGCAGGGAGAGAGGGAGGCAGGGAAAGAGGGAAAGAGGGGGGGCAGGGAGAGAGAGAGGGGGAGGCAGGGAGAGGGGGAAGAAGAGAGGGTAGGGGTTAGGGTGAGACGGTCAGAGCGCTGCAGAGTGCCATCTTTCTGAATAAGCATCCTTGCAGATAACAGGATTTTATGATAGCAGTGTGCATAGAAAGCATAGCCTAACCAAGCGAGCAACGTTCAAAGCTATCGGCATGTTCAAAGCTACTGTTTCCCTTGGATTATGTTGTAAACCCATTGCTGATGTCAAATAACATGGACATCTTCAAAATAGCACGGATAAGTCCCAAATGGTACCCTATTACATATAGTATGAAAAAAATGTATGCACTCACTAACTGTAAGTCGCTCTGGATAAGAGCGTCTGCTAAATGACTAAAATGTAAATGTAATGTAGTGCACTACTTTTGACCAGAGCCCTGGCCAAAAGTAGTACACTATATAGGGAATAGGGTACCATTTGGGATGCATCCCATGTCTTCTTCTCTAGTGGTAGCATCATGATGATGCGACCCATTTTCCTTGTTCCTTGTAGTCAATTAGGAAACACAAAGGGCTTTAGTGTTAGTGCTCCTGCTCACACCCTGGCTGCTTAGTGTTAGTGCTCCTGCTCACACCCTGGCTGCTTAGTGTTAGTGCTCCTGCTCACACCCTGGCTGCTTAGTGTTAGTGCTCCTGCTCACACCCTGGCTGCTTAGTGTTAGTGCTCCTGCTCACACCCTGGCTGCTTAGTGTTAGTGCTCCTGCTCACACCCTGGCTGCTTAGTGTTAGTGCTCCTGCTCACACCCTGGCTGCTGCCCAAAGTAAAGTTAGCAAATGATGACAGGAGATGGTGGTTATAGAACTAGTCCTAGGCTAGCTGCTGTGTTGTTGTGTTATCAGCCTTGTTAGCATCAAACAAACCCCACTTGACTACCTCCTGGTGTGCCATTTGAGAGCTTTCAAAACCATGGCAGGGTGGGTCTCACGTTGTCTGCATCCCAAATGGCACCCTTTTCACTTTATAGTGAATTAAAGGGACTATTAAGGCACTAGCCTATATAGGGAATAGGGTGCCATTTGGAATGCAACTTTGACTCATAATGATAGTCCTTTCTTTCTGCAACTCTCGCAGAAAGCAGAGAAAAACAAACAACAATCTCCACCCCATAGGCCTACCTATCGATTCTCAATTAGGAAGAGAGGCAATCTGCACTAAGAGAGCAAGCCTCATCACTCTTTCCCTACTTTAGTCTATTCACTATTGACAGCACCACCACCACCACCCCGCCCAACATCAGAAAATGTATTAAGTCCCTACCCACTGGGCAAAACATTACGTTGAATTAATGTGTAATACTGATTGGATTTGCAAAAGGTCATCAACGTAAGGGACTTTTAGATTTTTTTCCTAAATCCAATGACAGGGTAAAATTGTAGGTTGATTTCACACTGAATTCATGTTAGTTGACAACACAACCAAATGTAAATCAAAACTAGATGTTAAAATGACGTCTGTGTCCAGTGGATATTTTCAAAAGATGTAGGCCTACTTTAAGTCTCTTACAGCGGTTAGCTCATTTCTCATTCACTCTGTCACCCACATTAGTGTAGCCTAAGTGGACTGAGCAGTAGGCTGGACACACTGAGCGTAAGAGACAAACACATCATCTGACAAATGACCAAACTTCAGACCGATAAGAAGCAATGCAAATAGACTACACAGTACACACACTCTCTCAAAGGATTAGTCGACTGACTCTCTCCTTCCCAAAGGAAACCTACAGGCACACATGACGGATTCTCGCAAACCTGTGTGAAACTACATTAAGCAGATTGAACAGACAAGGAGAAGAAATAGCATTCATTAACAGTGAGTGCTCCTGCATGGCTGGCTGTGGGCCAGGGGAGCTCTTGGGGGAACAGAAGCCAAGGCATTCCATCTTAACACGGAAAAAGGATGAACACAAGCAGTGAGAAAGACTGGAGAGAAGGAGAGAAAATTACAATCTAAGCGAGGGAAGTCACTGACATTTTCTTGTAGTTCATACTCAGCAGCAGTATGGCTGATGTAGAGAGAGGGAGGGAGAGAGAGACAGACAGAGAGACAGACAGAGCTACAGACAGACAAAGAGAGAGGTGGAGTGAAAATTGAACATGAAAATGACTGCAATTTCCTGTGAGATGAGAGGGAGAGTCATGGAGTGTGAGAGAGTGGGAAAGCAGAGAGGGAGATAGCTGAGGAACGCTCAATATTGAGTCACCATCAGTCGTTACTTGTAAAAATGACAATTTGTACCAAACTCTTACCTGTACCTATGTTTGTCCTGTACAACTGTGGTCCTTCCGCGCGGTGCTGAAATTCATACTTTTAATTTTAAAAAAATATTTGAATACAACCACCGACTTTTCCCTCATTTGTGTTGCTCAACTCAGCGTGAATGCACGTGCCAATTGAATCCCAGCTTACGTCAAGACCGCTACGTCTCCAGTTGAGTAACACAAAGGACCGCGATTGTACAGGTCAAAAATAGGTACAGGTAAGCGTTTCCAGAATTGAGATTTTTACAAGTATCAACTGATGGTGACTCAATGTTGTTGCTAGCAAATCACGCGTCCAGTTATCAATAATCAACTCCGCCTTGATATAAGAGAACGGAGTTGAGCGTTCCTCAGCTTTGAGGGAGAGAGAGAGGGATTCATTATACCCGCTGATTGATTTCAGGAAAACAATTATTTACTAAATATGGTGGTGGAAAGAGAGAGTGATGGCGGGGCAGGGTTACATTTAACTGATAACGTAACTGGATGAGTAAAATACACTCTCCATCCAAATCTGCTGACTCATCCACTAGCCTAGGCTAAGGTTTGAAATTAAACTATGACAAATAGAAAAAAGAGGCAGAGAGCACTAGGATCTGTTCAATAGTCTGCTTTAAAGACTTTCTATTCTAACACCTCCAGGCAGCACATCCACACCTAGCGGCCTAACTATAGGAGCACACAACTGAGCCGGTACTCAAAGGTTGTCTATGGTGACTCATAGAGATTTTGGATTTTCCCATAGGCAAATCAAATCAAATTGTATTTGTCACGTACACAGTTTTCAGCAGGTATAAAAGTTGCAGTGAAACGCTTGTGTGCTTGCTCCCTCAACAATACAGTACATTAGTCAATATCTATCATAACAATAATATCAAGTACGAGTCTGAGTGTGTCCTTTTGTGTTTGTTTGTGTGTGTTTGTGTGTAAGGGTTGAATGTGTGGAGAGTCAGTGCAAATAATCTAAGGTGCAGATAGTCTCTGAAGTGCAAATAGTCTGTAAGGTGCAGGTCTGTGCAGGGAGAAAGCTAGGGTTAGCTGTTCAGCAGTCTGATGGCCTGGTGGTAGAACCTGATGCTCCGATACCGCTTGCTAGATGGTAACAGAGTGAACAGTTCGTGGCTCGGGTGACTGGAGTCCTTGACGATCTTCCGGGCCTTCCTCAAACATTGCCTGTTGTACATGTCCTGGAGGACAGGGAGCTCACCCACAATGATGCACCACCCTCTGTAGAGCCTTGCAGTTGAGGGCGGTGCAGTTGCCATACTAGGCGGTGATACAGCCGGTCAAGATGATTGTGTAGCTGTAGAACGTCTTGAGGATCTGAGGGCCCCTGCCACATTTCTTCAGTCGCCAGAGATTGAAGAGACGCTGTTGCGCCTTCTTCACCACGGTGGTGGTGTGATTGGTCCATGTCAGGTCCTCTGTGATGTGCACACTGAGGAACTTGGTGCTTTTGACCCACTCCACTGCAGCCCTGTGGATGTGGATGGGGATGTGCTCCCCCCGTTTCCTATAGTCCACAATCAGCTCCTTGGTTTTGCTGACGTTGAGGGAGAGGCTGTTTTCCTGGCACCACTCTGCCAGGGCTCCAACCTCCTCCCTGTAGGCTGTCTCGTCACCGTCGGCGATCAGGCCCACCACCGTTGTGTCGTCGGCACACATATACATTCATAAAGACATCACTTAAACACTGAGTCACTACTCAAGGTTAGGTTGAATTTTATTACATAAATGCTGATGTAGAGCTGGGACAATAAACATAAAATTATTGACACCGACCATACTTATAAATTTTATAGCAAGCATTTTTGCTGATATCGTTCATGACGATAAGTAGTCTATACTAGAGAAATGTGACGATTGAAATGAAATAGGTTTGCTAATATGGGTGATTGTTAATGGGACAATTGATGGCTACAACCATCAAACTAGTAGTAGTAGTGTACAGGATCATTACAAAAAAAACTGTGGTAGACATTAATGTTATGAGAAACGAAGAAGAAACCCGCACACTGCTCTTGATAGTATCACTGCTCTTTAATCAAAGCTCTGACGAAGGCCTTGAGGCCGATACGTAAAGCTTATTAAAGAGCAGTGATACTAGCAAGAAGTGTGCGGGTTTCTTCTTTTTTTCTCATCTAATTCAGCTGTTACCATGCACCTGCAAAAAAGATACCTCAGATGTGCGATACCTTTAGAATCTAGACATTAATGTTATAAAATGATCATTCTACTTGTCGTTATCGTATCAAATCATGCAATTTATCGCGACTTTTGTCCATATCGCCCAGCGTTATACTGATGTATAGCCAAGAAAACCAATTGAAAGCAAGCTAAAGTCACAAAGCCATCCATGCTTATCTCTAACTAACTCCCCCACTTCCATTTCTCCTCTCTTTCAGCTGCAGCGTCCTCTCTGCCTGATGGTGTGATGACAGTACAGTCTGGCATAGCAGCATCCTACTGGGTTAATGCATCATCTTCACAGACAAAGCAGAGCAGAGAGTACTGTTCATCCCTCTTAGGAGCACTGGGACAGGGTGCTCTCAATCTCAAGCCCTCACTCTCAGAGTAAAGGCCTTTCAACACACAGGCTGTCCCAATGGCACCCTATCCCCTATGTAGTGCACTACTTTTGACCAGTGCCCATAGAGCACTGGTCAAAAGTAGTGCACTATGTAGGGAATAGGGGACGCACAACAATATTACTGCAGGCAACGCTTATCACCAAAGTACAGTTGGTAAAGCAAATTACAGTCTGTGACTTGTGCCACATGGTACACAGAGATAGGCTATATGGAGCTGTGTTACGTGTGGGTGGGTTGGTTGCATGCCCTTCCTGAAAAGGCTTGTGTCAGAAACCCCAAATCATGTGACACTGGGAGACAGTGACAGTCTGTGCAATGAGATTGTGTCATAATCAAAGAATGAACACTCAGCAAACTAGGCTATTCACTAAAAAATGGCACTAGAAAGTTCAGCCGTAGACCCAGCAGCATTTGAATTATGCTTATTCACCCCAAAATACTTATTTGCTGTAAAATACATCCATGATGCAAATTCCCCTATTCTAAACAGACAAACAATACTTTTAATATTCTGTAAACTGCCTACAGATTCATCGCCTTAAAGCCTACATGGCACACAATTGAAGGTGTGTCATGTAGGCTAGCATGTTATGGATTTAAAGTGAATTAGACCTTCCTGTGTAACCCACTACTGCCCTGAAAAGCTGTAATTACAATGTAGTAAATGCCCCACATGCCTCACAACACCTAGAAGAGGCATGTCAACAGCTGGGTCACAGAAAACTGATTTGACTCATTAGGCCGTATCAAATGTAGTGTAGTAATATGTAGGCATAGCATAGCTAGCTACATTGAATGGCCCTGCCTGTCACAATATTGCAATATGTAGGCCCTAGGCTATAGGCTGAAACAATAATAATTGTTCATGGAATACAGCTAGCAACATATTTCCTGTCTAACAAAAATTAAATATCCCACTTCACTTTCACTGTATCACTCAGTAGTCCCACACCCTGCCCTGCACCACAACGCAGAAAGGAGAGTGTAGCCTAGTGTAGTAAATGAATGACTAGATCAGACAAAGTGTACACACAGTAGTATTTCCTTGGCATTATTTGTTCTTCTGGCAAGAAATTTGATGCCAGAGAGTTAGCTAGCGAGCTAGGAAGATACAGTACTGATAGCTATACACTGCACAGACAAAGCAGAGCAGAGCGAACGGTTCATCCCTCTTAGGAGCACTGGGACAGGTTGCTCTCAATCCCTCACTCTCAGAGTAAAGGCCTCTCAACACACAGCTTTGTCCCAATGGCACCCTATCGCCTATATAGTGCACTACTTTTGACCAGGGCCCAGATAGAGCTCTGGTCAAAGGTAGTGCACTATTTAGGGAATAGGGGACGCAGACCACCCCTTTCACTGTATCACTCAGTAGTCCCACGCCCTGCCCTGTACCACAAAGCAGAAAGGAGAGTATAGCCTAGTGTAGTAAATTAACGACCATATCAGATAAAGTGTACACACAGTAGTATTTCCTTGGCATTATTCGTTCTTCTGGCAAGCAATTTGGCACCAGAGTTAGCTAGCGAGCTAGGAAGATACCGATACTAGCTAGCTACTACACTGGCTAGCTAGCCAGCTGGCTAGTAAACAAAGGTGGTGGTTTTCTGACAGCCAACAATGTGGTCCCCCCTAGCCCATTCAAATAGACGGTAATACTCCGCTTGGGTTCTTGAGAGCTGGTCCCCAACCCTGTCCCTGAAACCAACAAGTCCACATTAACAACACTTACCGAGAAGAGCATTGAGTAGACATTTAAGGTGAATTTGATGAAATAATAGAAGCGGTTGCTGTTTCTCACTTCTTTGTATGAAGGCATATTGCTTGGTAGCTGAATAAGCTAGCTAGCTAGCCAAGAACCAAAGTTAGCTAACGTTAGCTAGCTAGCTAGCTATGCTAGTAGAATAATATCAACAACACTGCACTGATTAGCTATTTCAGCAAATTAGCTAGCTATATTATTGGATAGAATTTTCAAAACGTCTCAATTTTGCACGAGGACGTCTACGCCTTAATGTATCTAATTTAGCTACTCCCGTTAAATTGTGTCTCACACACACAAATCCCCCTCTCTTCCCACAAACAATAACTTCCGTGCACGCTCTGATTTCGCCAGATCATTTAAAGGGCCAGAGCGGTGAAATACATTGTACTAACGATGTAATGAACGCGTCATCTCACCCTATCTTTTAAAAATAATTATCTAAATACATATCAATTTCGTGTTTTTTTTTGCTATTCATAGCAATTATCCAACAACACTCGACAGCCCAGACCGTAGACAAAGGACCTTGCTCTCATCATCCAGACATGCATTGCTTGCTTTCCTTTGGAACGAACATCTTAAAGGAAATGGGTCACATCCAAGGCTCCCCTTGGCCACTTTATAGGCTGTGTCACTACCCGGCAAATGTCACTGTTACTGGACAAAGTGCATTTAATCCCAGGAATTGCTCCTTATTGCATCAGTTGTTGGTTGGCTCTTGTTGGTGTATGTTTGGCACACATGTATGTGATGAAGATGTTGGATACTAGGCTATTACTAGGTCACTAATATTTGTTGTAACTTACATGTTGTAGGCCTACAATGAACACATCTAACTAGCATGTATGGGAATACCAGCTTGTGCCCTAATACCGGCTCACACACATTCAGCACCATGGACAGCGTTGCGAACCCAATTCAGCACCACAGCCGCTGAACAGCGCAGCTCCCAGGCAACTCATTCCCCTTTTCCCTGGACTTTAGAATTGAAGATTCAATGCACCTGTATGGTGGCGCTGCAGAAAAGCTTGCTGAAAGACTCTGCCATGCTTTTGCTATTTTTCCCATTCCTTTCTCCCTTGAACTTTAGAATTGTAAACTTACAGGAAATAGAAGATACAGAACAGTATTGCAATAGCCTAAGACTACTCATTTCAGACTCTTTTGAAATGTAGGCTATATTTTATTGAATAAATACTGTATTAGCAAACTGACTCTAAGAATATTGAGTCCAATTAATCAATCAATCAATCAAGAAATGTCCATGAATTATTATCCACATAATAATTCACATTTCCTGTTGCTGCAGTATAATTTTCCTGCTCTAGCAAACTGGCTCAAATTAAGATCCCACATCTGTATTAGATTTCAAAGCCCTAGCAAGGTCTAATCAATAGCCTATGCCTTTGGATCTACGAGTCATTACACACAATTGATACGGACAAGATTTTCTTGAAGCCAGGTAGCTAAGTCCATCTACAGCTAAAAGCCCATTTTTGGGATATAAAGCCCTCTTGCATTTCAGTGGAAAACAAGCTGCTCCTCGCTGCCACTCACACATACACCTGAGCGTGCCTGGAATATGGGTGGCTTGTTTATTGCCTAATATTCAATAATGGATCATTCATGAATTAAAGATGGTTGTGCTGAGGGCATTGGGGATCACTGAATGAATTACTGGCCAGATGCACATAGGGGTCTGTCTATTGGATGCCAACTCACATAACCAGTGACCGACTGATGGACTGACGGAATGAATGACTGTCACAGTGGTGGTCATGTTATTGTGAGTGATAGTCGGAATATAGCTTAACAGGATATTATATGAAAGGAAGCACACATGGTGTTGTCACTCAATTATCCCAATTTTTGATCATCCCCCATTAGATATACATGTCACAAAATATGCCCTTTCTATCAGAATAGGGTGACTCAGAGTGACTATTTAGAAATAATTAAATACATGGGTCTGGGTTGACCACCGCCCCAAAAACACTGGATAAAGAACTGTCAAAAACAAGACAGGAGCAAAAAGTCAGCTTTTGGCATTCAAAGCAGGTTGCAAAAAGGTCAAAACAGAAGAGCTCATTTGACCATAAAGCACTTTGAATTCTGAGGTGTTCTCATGTAAATCACCAGGACGAAGGTCAGAGAGCTAAGGACTAAGCTCATTCTTATTGATGTTTTGTCTATTGAATTTGTCCTTTAAACACTGGTGTAATTATTCCAAAAGTGAATTAGACAATTAGCAACTTATCTGAACTGCCATTCTTCATTGTGAGAAAGTGCTGGACGGAAACTACTCTGACATAGATCAGGATAGTAGAGCCCAAAGACACAATATTAGAGCCCAAAGACAATATTAGAGCCCAAAGACATTTCTTGCCTAATTGATTATAACTGTGTAATATTTACACCAGATAACAGGAGTTCTGTTCTGTTTCTGGTCATCACTATAATAAACCTTGATTTTCTTCCTCATCTCTAAGGCAACAGAATAATCTAGTTTTCCTCTACCTATGCTGTTCACGTTGCCATGCAAACAGTAACATGCCTGTACTGTGCCAAAATGAATATCATACAATTAATGTGAAACAATGTTGTACATGATTCAATCGTCTCTCTCCCATTGCCTATAGGGGGAACTGGTGAGAATGTTGAATTGCTGACATGTTTTAAGCAGTCCCGATGATTACCTTGGAGCACTGATAACTTATTTCCTTGGGAAAGTGACATCTGCCAAAAATAGAAGGTTTGGTTGAGAGAGAATGGAATTTAAGAAGGACATCTAAAAGAGGATGAGAGAGAGGAGATAGAACAGTGATCCGAAAATAAAGGCTGTGTGTGACTCACAAGGCGGGGAGCATGGAGAGGACGGACAGGTAGAGAGAACTCTCTACTAATGACTACAGTGTCTAGGTAATGTTCTGTACCATGCATTTCATAACCACCATTTTGTCCTCAAGTTCATAGATAGTAGTTAGATGAATTCAATATGTTCTCTCAAATAATAGATGATTCTGTAGCTCTTAGAGATAACGTTTACAGGAATAGGAGCTCACATCATGATGAAACCTACTGTTATCCAAGATAATGACATAATCTACTGTATGGAGGTACAGATTTACGTCATTTAGCAGACGCTCTTATCCAGAGCGACTTACAGTTAGTGAATATATATATATATATTTTTTTTTCATACTGGTCCCCCGTGGGAATTGAACCCACAACCCTGGCGTTGCAAACGCCATGCTCTATCAACTGAGCTACATCCCTGCCGGCCATTCCCTCCCCTACCCTGGACAACGCTAGGCCAATTGTGCGCTGCCCATGAGTCTCCCGGTCACGGCCGGCTGCGACAGAGCCTGGATTCGAACCAGGATCTCTAGTGGCACAGCTAGCACTGCGATGCAGTGCCTTAGACCACTGCGCCACTCAGTGTAGGATATTCATCTGATCAACCTGTTGCAGGAGAGTTGCAATGCAGGACATTTAAAACTTGTATTGTATTTGAGGTTTTAAAAGGCTTCTGAAGTTTGTAATTTCCACTTTTAAATCTCAGACTTGATTTTCCCTTACAAAAACTTTCCATTAATTATAATCCACATAATAATTCAAATTTCCTGTTGCTCCAGGATAATGTTCCTGCTGTTGCTGGCTCAATTTAAGATCATACATCTGTACAGTAGTTACACAGTAGCATCCTCTGCACTTGTGAGCTTTTAAGCAATCCTATGGATGAAAATCAATAGACAGTCCTCATTGCAAGGGCTTCCAACTGTTTAGTGGTGTATAACTGCGTTGGTTCTACTGTATAGGTGCACACATAATGATGTTACCATTATACTGTCAGGCATGTCATTGGTTGCTCTTTGTGAAATAACATTTTAAATTCTTCTTCTCAATTGTTATAGGTACAGGTAAGACACATGAATCAACCTCCATTATTTCCAGTGATGAGATTACTACAGTATATGATGCTAGTAGTACTATGACAGGCTACCATTGTGTGGTCTTTTCTCAATTCTACAGAAGATTTTCCAAGAACTGCAATGCCCTAGCCTCGGCTCCCAGGCTTCACTCACATTATGTGAAAGCCTGTGACAGAGGCGAGCAATGCCCTTATAAAATGCAATGTCCTTGTAGAAACGTATTACTACATATGATGCACTCAGACACAGAAAATGACACAGAACAATTT
>NW_028159253.1:10000-61334 GCF_964263955.1 Coregonus lavaretus | reverse complement strand
TGTGTGTGTGTGTGTGTGTGTGTGTGTGTGTGTGTGTGTGTCTAATGGTGTGTGTTGTGTGTTTCAGAGCGAGGCGGGAGACGTGTGTAACTGTTGTCCTCAGATCCCCACTGCCAAGTGTCCTGAGGAGAAACTACTCAGACTCTACCCTGGACACTCCTGTAGCACCGTGAGGGTCCTGCTCAAGGTGTGTGTGTGTGTGTGTGTGTGTGTGTGTGTGTGTGTGTGTGTGTGTGTGTGTGTGTTCATGCGTGCCTGTGTGTGAGAGAGAATGTGTGTTCATTGTCATCATATTACACGATATCAAATCAAATCAAATCAAATGTTATTTGCCACATGCGCCGAATACAACAGGTGTAGACATTACCGTGAAATGCTTACTCACAAGCCCTTAACCAACAATGCATTTATTCTTTAATAAAAAAGTAAAATAAAACAACAACAACAAAAAAGTGTTGAGGAAAAAAAAGAGCAGAAGTAAAATAAAATAACAGTAGGGAGGCTATATATACAGGGGGGTACCGGTGCAGAGTCAATGTGCGGGGGCACCGGCTAGTTGAGGTAGTTGAAGTAATATGTACATGTGGGTAGAGTTAAAGTGACTATGCATAAATAATTAACAGAGTAGCAGCAGCGTAAAAAGATGGGATGGGATATATAATAGATGTATAATGATATAGTGAGATAAGATGGTTCTTGGTGGTTCTGGGTGGTTGTGGGTGGTTCTGGCTAACTCTGCCTCCTGTCTGTCTGTTTCCAGAAGGTTCTGTTTGCTCTGTGTGTTCTGAATGCTCTGACCACTGCAGTATGTCTGGTGGCTGCTGCTCTGCGATACCTACAGATCTTCACCACACGACGGCCATGTATGGTAAGGCTACAATACCTCATCATAACCAATCACAGGGCCTCAGAGCTCCAGGCTCAACCAATCATGTAGATTAGAATCTGCAGAATCTGCATCACATAGCAGAAGAATCTCCTGTATAGCCAATTAGTGATTGTTTTGTTTGTCAACACTAAAGATGCATCTCAATAAGTGACTTCTTCTGTCGTCATCTCTTTTCCTTCTCCTCCCACTTTCTGAAAGGATGACCCCAGGCCAATCACAGAGGAAGGGGAGCAGCCAACTATTGTCCCTGACCCAGATGAGTTTGTTCCCCCTGCCCCTCCCCCCTCCTACTTCTCAACCTTCTACTCCTACACACCCCGCCTGGCTCGCAGGATGTTTGGGGACAGTGTGATACCTCTGCCTCCTGTCTATGCAGCCAGGATTAAAGGAGTGGAGGTGTTCTGTCCTCTTGACCCTCCCCCTCCATACGAGGCCGTTACAGGAGGCTCCGCCCTCGCCACCGCAACACAGGTACACACAACGTTCAGGCACAGCTTATACAGTGCATTCAGAAAGTATTCAGACCCCTTGACTTTTTCCACATTTTGTTACTTTACAGCCTTATTCAAAAAAAAAATATATATATATATATATATTCCCCTCATCAATCTACACACAATACCCCATAATGACAAAGCAAAAACTGGTTTTTAGAAATATCACATTTACATAAGTATTCAGACCCTTTACTCAGTACTTTGTTGAAGCTCCTTTGGCAACGATTACAGCTTTGAGTCTTCTTGGGTATGTTGCTACAAGCTTGGCACATCTGCAGATCCTCTCAAGCTCTGTCAGGTTGGATGGGGAGCGTCGCTGCACAGCTATATTCATGTCTCTCCAGAGATGTTTGATCAGGTTCAAGTCCGGGATCTTTCTGGGCCACTCAAGGACATTCAGAGACTTGTCCCGAAGCGACTCCTGCGTTGTCTTGGCTGTGTGCTTAGGGTCATTGTCCTGTTGGAAGGTGAACCTTCGCCTCTGTCTGAAATCCTGAGCGCTCCGGAGCAGGTTTTCATCAAGGATCTCTCTGTACTTTGCTCTGTTCATCTTTCCTTCAATCCTGACTAGTCTCCCAGTCCCTGCCGCTGAAAAACATCCCCACAGCATGATGCTGCCACCACCATGCTTCACCGTAGGAATGGTGCCAGGTTTCCTCCTGACGTGACGCTTGGCATTCAGGCCAAAAAGTTAAATCTTGGTTTCATCAGACCAGAGAATCTTGTTTCTCATGGTCTGAGAGTCTTTATGTGCCTTTTGGCAAATTCCAAGCGGGCTGTCATGTGCCTTTTACTGAGGAGTGGCTTCCGTCTGGCCACTCTACCATGAAGGCCTGATTGGTGAATTGCTGCAGAGATGGTTGTCCTTCTGGAAGGTTCTCCCATCTCTACAGAGGAACTCTGGAGCTCTGTCAGAGTGACCATCGGAATATTGGTTGAACGCCCAGACTCTGTGGTTGCCAGGTGATCTTGCCTAAGCAGCCGCAATCTGGGAGCAAACGCTTTGCTGAGAAAGGATGCACTTGGCTATCTTTGTGTAACCCGTAGTGAAAGTATAAATATGCTTAGGGGAAGTACCTCCTCAGAGCTTCTGACTAACTTGCACTGTAGAACCTAGTCATCAGCAGAAACTGGTAAGTTAGAACTCTATATGGTGTGAGGAAAGGGTTAAAGGTTTTAAACTCGGAGAAGACTTACAAGGAAGAATTGGTGGACTACAGGATATGTTTGCCTTTAGATGCTTGCTAAATTTAAAATTGATTAACAAAAGGGAGGAGTGTTATGGGACATGTTAATTGTATGTGTCCACATAACTGAGTATGTGACTAACCAACATCATCCTGTGTTGCAAACCAGTTTGCGCCTGTGTCCTTGTATAGATAAAAGGAGAACTGAGAGTCCCGCCCAAGAACAGAAAACTATAAAGATATGTGCTTATCACCCAACGCTTCGGAATTCAGACTCTACACTGCGCTGTGTAACTCTGTTATTCTCTCTGAGCTCAGAAATAAAGAATCTTGGTTTGACTTGGACTCCAGCAGATCCTTATTTTATAATATCCACCACAATTCTTGGTCACCTCCCTGACCAAGGCCCTTCTCTCTCGATTGCTAAGTTTGGCCAGGTGGCCAGCTCTAGAAAGAGTCTTGGTGGTTCTAAACTTCTTCCATTTAAGAATGATGGAGGCCACTGTGTTCTTGGGGACCTTCAATGCTGCATAATACTGGTACCTTTCACCAGATCTGTGCCTTGACACAATCATGTCTCAGAGCTCTACGGACAATTCCTTCGACCTCTTGGCTTGGTTTTTGCTCTGACATGCACTGTCAACTGTGGGACCTTATATAGACAGGTGTGTGCTTTTCGAAATCATGTCCAATCAATTGAATTTACCACAGGTGGACTCCAATCAAGTTGTAGAAACATCTCAAGGATGATCAATGGAAACAGGATGCACCTGAGCTCAATTTCAAGTCTCATAGCAAAGGTTTTTATTTTATTTTATTTTTTTATAAATTTGCTAAAAATTCTAAAAACCTGTTTTCATTTTGTCATTATGGGGTATTGTGTGTAGATTGATGAGATTATTTATATATTTAATCAATTTTAGAATAAGGCTGTAACGTAACAAAATGTGGAAAAAGTAAAGGGGGCTGAATACTTTCCGAATGCACTGTAAATGTGCTATGTATGGATTATGAATGGGTTATGTATGGGTTATGAATGGATTATGTATGGGTTATGAATGGATTATGTATGGGTTATGAATGGATTATGTATGGGTTATGAATGGGCTATAAAGTCCTGGTGTAGGTACCTTTCAAATAAATTGTTACCCATTATTTAATGCCAATAACAATAGTGATGATCAGATAAATGAATGAATAAAGGTAATGAATAGATGTATAATGTACATCGCTATCATTAATATCTCTACATCCCTGAACACGACCCCTGACATCTCTACTGTGTGTTTCTGTCTAGGAGACAGAGATTCAGGTTGCCATGACAGATCTGACTGATTTGACGGAGGAGTTGAGTGACCGCTCGGAGGAGGGTACTTCTGTTAGAGGTAGATCACACCATAGAATTACACACAAACAGACACCAAGACATGCTTGGCCTAAACATGACAGGCTTTTTATGGCAGGTTTCAGCTCTCTGTATGCGAAACTCTCAATGGAGGACATTTGGGCCTATCCAAACCTTAATGGGAAAAATCGTGAATCTCTCATATCTTCACATTAATAAATGTTTAATCATGAAAAAAGCCTTGGGAAAGCCATGTGTGTGTTTGTGTATGTGTGTATGTGTTGACAAAGTATTCCCCAGACCCAGACCATATCCTGCAGAAAGTCCTGGTTGGAGGTCTATAGTTATCCTAGTGAAAGTATTGCTGTAGTTAATGTATCCCAGTGTACTGCTATAGTTACTGTATCCCAGTGTACTGCTATAGTTACTGTATCCCAGTGTACTGCTATTGTTACTGTATCCCAGTGTACTGCTATTGTTACTGTATCCCAGTGTACTGCTATAGTTACTGTATCCCAGAGTACTGCTATAGTTACTGTATCCCAGTGTACTGCTATAGTTACTGTATCCCAGAGTACTGCTATAGTTACTGTATCCCAGTGTACTGCTATAGTTACTGTATCCCAGAGTACTGCTATAGTTACTGTATCCCAGTGTACTGCTATAGTTACTGTATCCCAGAGTACTGCTATAGTTAATGTATCCCAGTGTACTGCTATTGTTACTGTATCCCAGTGTACTGCTATAGTTACTGTATCCCAGTGTACTGCTATTGTTACTGTATCCCAGTGTACTGCTATAGTTACTGTATCCCAGTGTACTGCTATAGTTACTGTATCCCAGTGTACTGCTATAGTTACTGTATCCCAGTGTACTGCTATAGTTACTGTATCCCAGTGTACTGCTATAGTTACTGTATCCCAGAGTACTGCTATAGTTACTGTATCCCAGTGTACTGCTATAGTTACTGTATCCCAGTGTACTGCTATAGTTACTGTATCCCAGTGTACTGCTATAGTTACTGTATCCCAGTGTACTGCTATAGTTACTGTATCCCAGTGTACTGCTATAGTTAATGTATCCCAGTGTACTGCTATAGTTACTGTATCCCAGTGTACTGCTATTGTTACTGTATCCCAGTGTACTGCTATAGTTACTGTATCCCAGTGTACTGCTATAGTTACTGTATCCCAGTGTACTGCTATAGTTACTGTATCCCAGTGTACTGCTATAGTTACTGTATCCCAGTGTACTGCTATAGTTACTGTATCCCAGAGTACTGCTATAGTTACTGTATCCCAGTGTACATTTTACATTTTAGTCATTTAGCAGACACTCTTATCCAGAGCGACTTACAGTTAGTGAGTGCATATATTTTTTTATTCATACTGTACTGCTATAGTTACTGTATCCCAGAGTACTGCTATAGTTACTGTATCCCAGTGTACTGCTATAGTTACTGTATCCCAGTGTACTGCTATAGTTATTGTATCCCAGTGTACTGCTATAGTTATTGTATCCCAGTGTACTGCTATAGTTACTGTATCCCAGTGTACTGCTATAGTTACTGTATCCCAGTGTACTGCTATAGTTACTGTATCCCAGTGTACTGCTATAGTTAATATATCCCAGTGTACTGCTATAGTTACTGTATCCCAGTGTACTGCTATAGTTACTGTATCCCAGTGTACTGCTATAGTTACTGTATCCCAGTGTACTGCTATAGTTACTGTATCCCAGTGTGCTGCTATAGTTACTGTATCCCAGTGTACTGCTATAGTTACTGTATCCCAGTGTACTGCTATAGTTACTGTATCCCAGTGTACTGCTATAGTTACTGTATCCCAGTGTACTGCTATAGTTACTGTATCCCAGTGTACTGCTATAGTTAATGTATCCCAGTGTACTGCTATTGTTACTGTATCCCAGTGTACTGCTATAGTTAATGTATCCCAGTGTACTGCTATAGTTACTGTATCCCAGTGTACTGCTATAGTTATTGTATCCCAGTGTACTGCTATAGTTACTGTATCCCAGTGTACATTTTACATTTTAGTCATTTAGCAGACACTCTTATCCAGAGCGACTTACAGTTAGTGAGTGCATATATTTTTTTATTCATACTGTACTGCTATAGTTACTGTATCCCAGAGTACTGCTATAGTTACTGTATCCCAGTGTACTGCTATAGTTACTGTATCCCAGTGTACTGCTATAGTTATTGTATCCCAGTGTACTGCTATAGTTATTGTATCCCAGTGTACTGCTATAGTTACTGTATCCCAGTGTACTGCTATAGTTACTGTATCCCAGTGTACTGCTATAGTTACTGTATCCCAGTGTACTGCTATAGTTAATGTATCCCAGTGTACTGCTATAGTTACTGTATCCCAGTGTACTGCTATAGTTACTGTATCCCAGTGTACTGCTATAGTTACTGTATCCCAGTGTACTGCTATAGTTACTGTATCCCAGTGTACTGCTATAGTTACTGTATCCCAGTGTACTGCTATAGTTACTGTATCCCAGTGTACTGCTATAGTTACTGTATCCCAGTGTACTGCTATAGTTACTGTATCCCAGTGTACTGCTATAGTTACTGTATCCCAGTGTACTGCTATAGTTACTGTATCCCAGTGTACTGCTATAGTTAATGTATCCCAGTGTACTGCTATAGTTACTGTATCCCAGTGTACTGCTATAGTTATTGTATCCCAGTGTACTGCTATAGTTACTGTATCCCAGTGTACTGCTATAGTTACTGTATCCCAGTGTACTGCTATAGTTACTGTATCCCAGTGTACTGCTATAGTTAATGTATCCCAGTGTACTGCTATAGTTAATGTATCCCAGTGTACTGCTATTGTTACTGTATCCCAGTGTACTGCTATAGTTAATGTATCCCAGTGTACTGCTATAGTTACTGTATCCCAGTGTACTGCTATAGTTACTGTATCCCAGTGTACTGCTATAGTTACTGTATCCCAGTGTACTGCTATAGTTAATGTATCCCAGTGTACTGCTATAGTTACTGTATCCCAGTGTACTGCTATAGTTAATGTATCCCAGTGTACTGCTATAGTTACTGTATCCCAGTGTACTGCTATAGTTACTGTATCCCAGTGTACTGCTATAGTTACTGTATCCCAGTGTACTGCTATAGTTACTGTATCCCAGTGTACTGCTATAGTTACTGTATCCCAGTGTACTGCTATAGTTACTGTATCCCAGTGTACTGCTATAGTTAATGTATCCCAGTGTACTGCTATAGTTAATGTATCCCAGTGTACTGCTATAGTTACTGTATCCCAGTGTACTGCTATAGTTACTGTATCCCAGTGTACTGCTATAGTTAATGTATCCCAGTGTACTGCTATAGTTACTGTATCCCAGTGTACTGCTATAGTTAATGTATCCCAGTGTACTGCTATAGTTAATGTATCCCAGTGTACTGCTATAGTTAATGTATCCCAGTGTACTGCTATAGTTACTGTATCCCAGTGTACTGCTATAGTTACTGTATCCCAGTGTACTGCTATAGTTACTGTATCCCAGTGTACTAATATAGTTACTGTATCCCAGTGTACTGCTATAGTTACTGTATCCCAGTGTACTGCTATAGTTACTGTATCCCAGTGTACTGCTATAGTTACTGTATCCAAGTGTACTGCTATAGTTACTGTATCCCAGTGTACTGCTATAGTTACTGTATCCCAGTGTACTGCTATAGTTACTGTATCCCAGTGTACTGCTATAGTTAATGTATCCCAGTGTACTGCTATAGTTATTGTATCCCAGTGTACTGCTATAGTTACTGTATCCCAGTGTACTGCTATAGTTACTGTATCCCAGTGTACTGCTATAGTTACTGTATCCCAGTGTACTGCTATAGTTAATGTATCCCAGTGTACTGCTATAGTTACTGTATCCCAGTGTACTGCTATAGTTAATGTATCCCAGTGTACTGCTATAGTTACTGTATCCCAGTGTACTGCTATAGTTACTGTATCCCAGTGTACTGCTATAGTTATTGTATCCCAGTGTACTGCTATAGTTACTGTATCCCAGTGTACTGCTATAGTTAATGTATCCCAGTGTACTGCTATAGTTACTGTATCCCAGTGTACTGCTATAGTTACTGTATCCCAGTGTACTGCTATAGTTATTGTATCCCAGTGTACTGCTATAGTTACTGTATCCCAGTGTACTGCTATAGTTACTGTATCCCAGTGTACTGCTATAGTTACTGTATCCCAGTGTACTGCTATAGTTACTGTATCCCAGTGTACTGCTATAGTTACTGTATCCCAGAGTACTGCTATAGTTACTGTATCCCAGTGTACTGCTATAGTTACTGTATCCCAGTGTACTGCTATAGTTACTGTATCCCAGTGTACTGCTATAGTTACTGTATCCCAGTGTACTGCTATAGTTACTGTATCCCAGTGTACTGCTATAGTTAATGTATCCCAGTGTACTGCTATAGTTACTGTATCCCAGTGTACTGCTATTGTTACTGTATCCCAGTGTACTGCTATAGTTACTGTATCCCAGTGTACTGCTATTGTTACTGTATCCCAGTGTACTGCTATAGTTACTGTATCCCAGTGTACTGCTATAGTTACTGTATCCCAGTGTACTGCTATAGTTACTGTATCCCAGTGTACTGCTATAGTTACTGTATCCCAGTGTACTGCTATAGTTACTGTATCCCAGAGTACTGCTATAGTTACTGTATCCCAGTGTACATTTTACATTTTAGTCATTTACTAGACACTCTTATCCAGAGCGACTTACAGTTAGTGAGTGCATATATTTTTTTATTCATACTGTACTGCTATAGTTACTGTATCCCAGAGTACTGCTATAGTTACTGTATCCCAGTGTACTGCTATAGTTACTGTATCCCAGTGTACTGCTATAGTTATTGTATCCCAGTGTACTGCTATAGTTATTGTATCCCAGTGTACTGCTATAGTTACTGTATCCCAGTGTACTGCTATAGTTACTGTATCCCAGTGTACTGCTATAGTTACTGTATCCCAGTGTACTGCTATAGTTAATGTATCCCAGTGTACTGCTATAGTTACTGTATCCCAGTGTACTGCTATAGTTACTGTATCCCAGTGTACTGCTATAGTTACTGTATCCCAGTGTACTGCTATAGTTACTGTATCCCAGTGTACTGCTATAGTTACTGTATCCCAGTGTACTGCTATAGTTACTGTATCCCAGTGTACTGCTATAGTTACTGTATCCCAGTGTACTGCTATAGTTACTGTATCCCAGTGTACTGCTATAGTTACTGTATCCCAGTGTACTGCTATAGTTAATGTATCCCAGTGTACTGCTATTGTTACTGTATCCCAGTGTACTGCTATAGTTAATGTATCCCAGTGTACTGCTATAGTTACTGTATCCCAGTGTACTGCTATAGTTATTGTATCCCAGTGTACTGCTATAGTTACTGTATCCCAGTGTACATTTTACATTTTAGTCATTTAGAAGACACTCTTATCCAGAGCGACTTACAGTTAGTGAGTGCATATATTTTTTTATTCATACTGTACTGCTATAGTTACTGTATCCCAGAGTACTGCTATAGTTACTGTATCCCAGTGTACTGCTATAGTTACTGTATCCCAGTGTACTGCTATAGTTATTGTATCCCAGTGTACTGCTATAGTTATTGTATCCCAGTGTACTGCTATAGTTACTGTATCCCAGTGTACTGCTATAGTTACTGTATCCCAGTGTACTGCTATAGTTACTGTATCCCAGTGTACTGCTATAGTTACTGTATCCCAGTGTACTGCTATAGTTACTGTATCCCAGTGTACTGCTATAGTTACTGTATCCCAGTGTACTGCTATAGTTAATGTATCCCAGTGTACTGCTATTGTTACTGTATCCCAGTGTACTGCTATAGTTAATGTATCCCAGTGTACTGCTATAGTTACTGTATCCCAGTGTACTGCTATAGTTATTGTATCCCAGTGTACTGCTATAGTTACTGTATCCCAGTGTACTGCTATAGTTACTGTATCCCAGTGTACTGCTATAGTTACTGTATCCCAGTGTACTGCTATAGTTAATGTATCCCAGTTTACTGCTATAGTTAATGTATCCCAGTGTACTGCTATTGTTACTGTATCCCAGTGTACTGCTATAGTTAATGTATCCCAGTGTACTGCTATAGTTACTGTATCCCAGTGTACTGCTATATTTACTGTATCCCAGTGTACTGCTATAGTTACTGTATCCCAGTGTACTGCTATAGTTAATGTATCCCAGTGTACTGCTATAGTTACTGTATCCCAGTGTAGTGCTATAGTTAATGTATCCCAGTGTACTGCTATAGTTACTGTATCCCAGTGTACTGCTATAGTTACTGTATCCCAGTGTACTGCTATAGTTACTGTATCCCAGTGTACTGCTATAGTTACTGTATCCCAGTGTACTGCTATAGTTACTGTATCCCAGTGTACTGCTATAGTTACTGTATCCCAGTGTACTGCTATAGTTACTGTATCCCAGTGTACTGCTATAGTTATTGTATCCCAGTGTACTGCTATAGTTACTGTATCCCAGTGTACTGCTATAGTTAATGTATCCCAGTGTACTGCTATAGTTACTGTATCCCAGTGTACTGCTATAGTTACTGTATCCCAGTGTACTGCTATAGTTATTGTATCCCAGTGTACTGCTATAGTTACTGTATCCCAGTGTACTGCTATAGTTACTGTATCCCAGTGTACTGCTATAGTTACTGTATCCCAGTGTACTGCTATAGTTACTGTATCCCAGTGTACTGCTATAGTTACTGTATCCCAGAGTACTGCTATAGTTACTGTATCCCAGTGTACTGCTATAGTTACTGTATCCCAGTGTACTGCTATAGTTACTGTATCCCAGTGTACTGCTATAGTTACTGTATCCCAGTGTACTGCTATAGTTACTGTATCCCAGTGTACTGCTATAGTTAATGTATCCCAGTGTACTGCTATAGTTACTGTATCCCAGTGTACTGCTATTGTTACTGTATCCCAGTGTACTGCTATAGTTACTGTATCCCAGTGTACTGCTATTGTTACTGTATCCCAGTGTACTGCTATAGTTACTGTATCCCAGTGTACTGCTATAGTTACTGTATCCCAGTGTACTGCTATAGTTACTGTATCCCAGTGTACTGCTATAGTTACTGTATCCCAGTGTACTGCTATAGTTACTGTATCCCAGAGTACTGCTATAGTTACTGTATCCCAGTGTACATTTTACATTTTAGTCATTTACTAGACACTCTTATCCAGAGCGACTTACAGTTAGTGAGTGCATATATTTTTTTATTCATACTGTACTGCTATAGTTACTGTATCCCAGAGTACTGCTATAGTTACTGTATCCCAGTGTACTGCTATAGTTACTGTATCCCAGTGTACTGCTATAGTTATTGTATCCCAGTGTACTGCTATAGTTATTGTATCCCAGTGTACTGCTATAGTTACTGTATCCCAGTGTACTGCTATAGTTACTGTATCCCAGTGTACTGCTATAGTTACTGTATCCCAGTGTACTGCTATAGTTAATGTATCCCAGTGTACTGCTATAGTTACTGTATCCCAGTGTACTGCTATAGTTACTGTATCCCAGTGTACTGCTATAGTTACTGTATCCCAGTGTACTGCTATAGTTACTGTATCCCAGTGTACTGCTATAGTTACTGTATCCCAGTGTACTGCTATAGTTACTGTATCCCAGTGTACTGCTATAGTTACTGTATCCCAGTGTACTGCTATAGTTACTGTATCCCAGTGTACTGCTATAGTTACTGTATCCCAGTGTACTGCTATAGTTAATGTATCCCAGTGTACTGCTATTGTTACTGTATCCCAGTGTACTGCTATAGTTAATGTATCCCAGTGTACTGCTATAGTTACTGTATCCCAGTGTACTGCTATAGTTATTGTATCCCAGTGTACTGCTATAGTTACTGTATCCCAGTGTACATTTTACATTTTAGTCATTTAGAAGACACTCTTATCCAGAGCGACTTACAGTTAGTGAGTGCATATATTTTTTTATTCATACTGTACTGCTATAGTTACTGTATCCCAGAGTACTGCTATAGTTACTGTATCCCAGTGTACTGCTATAGTTACTGTATCCCAGTGTACTGCTATAGTTATTGTATCCCAGTGTACTGCTATAGTTATTGTATCCCAGTGTACTGCTATAGTTACTGTATCCCAGTGTACTGCTATAGTTACTGTATCCCAGTGTACTGCTATAGTTACTGTATCCCAGTGTACTGCTATAGTTACTGTATCCCAGTGTACTGCTATAGTTACTGTATCCCAGTGTACTGCTATAGTTACTGTATCCCAGTGTACTGCTATAGTTAATGTATCCCAGTGTACTGCTATTGTTACTGTATCCCAGTGTACTGCTATAGTTAATGTATCCCAGTGTACTGCTATAGTTACTGTATCCCAGTGTACTGCTATAGTTATTGTATCCCAGTGTACTGCTATAGTTACTGTATCCCAGTGTACTGCTATAGTTACTGTATCCCAGTGTACTGCTATAGTTACTGTATCCCAGTGTACTGCTATAGTTAATGTATCCCAGTTTACTGCTATAGTTAATGTATCCCAGTGTACTGCTATTGTTACTGTATCCCAGTGTACTGCTATAGTTAATGTATCCCAGTGTACTGCTATAGTTACTGTATCCCAGTGTACTGCTATATTTACTGTATCCCAGTGTACTGCTATAGTTACTGTATCCCAGTGTACTGCTATAGTTAATGTATCCCAGTGTACTGCTATAGTTACTGTATCCCAGTGTAGTGCTATAGTTAATGTATCCCAGTGTACTGCTATAGTTACTGTATCCCAGTGTACTGCTATAGTTACTGTATCCCAGTGTACTGCTATAGTTACTGTATCCCAGTGTACTGCTATAGTTACTGTATCCCAGTGTACTGCTATAGTTACTGTATCCCAGTGTACTGCTATAGTTACTGTATCCCAGTGTACTGCTATAGTTAATGTATCCCAGTGTACTGCTATAGTTAATGTATCCCAGTGTACTGCTATAGTTACTGTATCCCAGTGTACTGCTATAGTTACTGTATCCCAGTGTACTGCTATAGTTAATGTATCCCAGTGTACTGCTATAGTTACTGTATCCCAGTGTACTGCTATAGTTAATGTATCCCAGTGTACTGCTATAGTTAATGTATCCCAGTGTACTGCTATAGTTAATGTATCCCAGTGTACTGCTATAGTTACTGTATCCCAGTGTACTGCTATAGTTACTGTATCCCAGTGTACTGCTATAGTTACTGTATCCCAGTGTACTGCTATAGTTACTGTATCCCAGTGTACTGCTATAGTTACTGTATCCCAGTGTACTGCTATAGTTACTGTATCCCAGTGTACTGCTATAGTTACTGTATCCCAGTGTACTGCTATAGTTACTGTATCCCAGTGTACTGCTATAGTTACTGTATCCCAGTGTACTGCTATAGTTACTGTATCCCAGTGTACTGCTATAGTTAATGTATCCCAGTGTACTGCTATAGTTATTGTATCCCAGTGTACTGCTATAGTTACTGTATCCCAGTGTACTGCTATAGTTACTGTATCCCAGTGTACTGCTATAGTTACTGTATCCCAGTGTACTGCTATAGTTACTGTATCCCAGTGTACTGCTATAGTTACTGTATCCCAGTGTACTGCTATAGTTACTGTATCCCAGTGTACTGCTATAGTTACTGTATCCCAGTGTACTGCTATAGTTAATGTATCCCAGTGTACTGCTATTGTTACTGTATCCCAGTGTACTGCTATAGTTAATGTATCCCAGTGTACTGCTATAGTTACTGTATCCCAGTGTACTGCTATAGTTATTGTATCCCAGTGTACTGCTATAGTTACTGTATCCCAGTGTACTGCTATAGTTACTGTATCCCAGTGTACTGCTATAGTTACTGTATCCCAGTGTACTGCTATAGTTAATGTATCCCAGTGTACTGCTATAGTTAATGTATCCCAGTGTACTGCTATTGTTACTGTATCCCAGTGTACTGCTATAGTTAATGTATCCCAGTGTACTGCTATAGTTACTGTATCCCAGTGTACTGCTATATTTACTGTATCCCAGTGTACTGCTATAGTTACTGTATCCCAGTGTACTGCTATAGTTAATGTATCCCAGTGTACTGCTATAGTTACTGTATCCCAGTGTAGTGCTATAGTTAATGTATCCCAGTGTACTGCTATAGTTACTGTATCCCAGTGTACTGCTATAGTTACTGTATCCCAGTGTACTGCTATAGTTACTGTATCCCAGTGTACTGCTATAGTTACTGTATCCCAGTGTACTGCTATAGTTACTGTATCCCAGTGTACTGCTATAGTTACTGTATCCCAGTGTACTGCTATAGTTAATGTATCCCAGTGTACTGCTATAGTTAATGTATCCCAGTGTACTGCTATAGTTACTGTATCCCAGTGTACTGCTATAGTTACTGTATCCCAGTGTACTGCTATAGTTAATGTATCCCAGTGTACTGCTATAGTTACTGTATACCAGTGTACTGCTATAGTTAATGTATCCCAGTGTACTGCTATAGTTAATGTATCCCAGTGTACTGCTATAGTTAATGTATCCCAGTGTACTGCTATAGTTACTGTATCCCAGTGTACTGCTATAGTTACTGTATCCCAGTGTACTGCTATAGTTACTGTATCCCAGTGTACTGCTATAGTTACTGTATCCCAGTGTACTGCTATAGTTACTGTATCCCAGTGTACTGCTATAGTTACTGTATCCCAGTGTACTGCTATAGTTACTGTATCCCAGTGTACTGCTATAGTTACTGTATCCCAGTGTACTGCTATAGTTACTGTATCCCAGTGTACTGCTATAGTTACTGTATCCCAGTGTACTGCTATAGTTAATGTATCCCAGTGTACTGCTATAGTTATTGTATCCCAGTGTACTGCTATAGTTACTGTATCCCAGTGTACTGCTATAGTTACTGTATCCCAGTGTACTGCTATAGTTACTGTATCCCAGTGTACTGCTATAGTTAATGTATCCCAGTGTACTGCTATAGTTACTGTATCCCAGTGTACTGCTATAGTTAATGTATCCCAGTGTACTGCTATAGTTACTGTATCCCAGTGTACTGCTATAGTTACTGTATCCCAGTGTACTGCTATAGTTATTGTATCCCAGTGTACTGCTATAGTTACTGTATCCCAGTGTACTGCTATAGTTACTGTATCCCAGAGTACTGCTATAGTTAATGTATCCCAGTGTACTGCTATAGTTACTGTATCCCAGTGTACTGCTATAGTTACTGTATCCCAGTGTACTGCTATAGTTACTGTATCCCAGTGTACTGCTATAGTTAATGTATCCCAGTGTACTGCTATAGTTACTGTATCCCAGTGTACTGCTATAGTTAATGTATCCCAGTGTACTGCTATAGTTACTGTATCCCAGTGTACTGCTATAGTTACTGTATCCCAGTGTATTGCTATAGTTACTGTATCCCAGTGTACTGCTATAGTTACTGTATCCCAGTGTACTGCTATAGTTACTGTATCCCAGTGTACTGCTATAGTTAATGTATCCCAGTGTACTGCTATTGTTACTGTATCCCAGTGTACTGCTATAGTTAATGTATCCCAGTGTACTGCTATAGTTACTGTATCCCAGTGTACTGCTATAGTTAATGTATCCCAGTGTACTGCTATAGTTACTGTATCCCAATGTACTGCTATAGTTAATGTATCCCAGTGTACTGCTATAGTTACTGTATCCCAGTGTACTGCTATAGTTAATGTATCCCAGTGTACTGCTATAGTTACTGTATCCCAGTGTACTGCTATAGTTACTGTATCCCAGTGTACTGCTATAGTTACTGTATCCCAGTGTACTGCTATAGTTACTGTATCCCAGTGTACTGCTATAGTTACTGTATCCCAGTGTACTGCTATAGTTAATGTATCCCAGTGTACTGCTATAGTTACTGTATCCCAGTGTACTGCTATAGTTAATGTATCCCAGTGTACTGCTATAGTTACTGTATCCCAGTGTACTGCTATAGTTACTGTATCCCAGTGTACTGCTATAGTTATTGTATCCCAGTGTACTGCTATAGTTACTGTATCCCAGTGTACTGCTATAGTTAATGTATCCCAGTGTACTGCTATAGTTACTGTATCCCAGTGTACTGCTATAGTTACTGTATCCCAGTGTACTGCTATAGTTATTGTATCCCAGTGTACTGCTATAGTTACTGTATCCCAGTGTACTGCTATAGTTACTGTATCCCAGTGTACTGCTATAGTTACTGTATCCCAGTGTACTGCTATAGTTACTGTATCCCAGTGTACTGCTATAGTTACTGTATCCCAGAGTACTGCTATAGTTACTGTATCCCAGTGTACTGCTATAGTTACTGTATCCCAGTGTACTGCTATAGTTACTGTATCCCAGTGTACTGCTATAGTTACTGTATCCCAGTGTACTGCTATAGTTACTGTATCCCAGTGTACTGCTATAGTTAATGTATCCCAGTGTACTGCTATAGTTACTGTATCCCAGTGTACTGCTATTGTTACTGTATCCCAGTGTACTGCTATAGTTACTGTATCCCAGTGTACTGCTATTGTTACTGTATCCCAGTGTACTGCTATAGTTACTGTATCCCAGTGTACTGCTATAGTTACTGTATCCCAGTGTACTGCTATAGTTACTGTATCCCAGTGTACTGCTATAGTTACTGTATCCCAGTGTACTGCTATAGTTACTGTATCCCAGCGTACTGCTATAGTTACTGTATCCCAGTGTACATTTTACATTTTAGTCATTTAGCAGACACTCTTATCCAGAGCGACTTACAGTTAGTGAGTGCATATATTTTTTTATTCATACTGTACTGCTATAGTTACTGTATCCCAGAGTACTGCTATAGTTACTGTATCCCAGTGTACTGCTATAGTTACTGTATCCCAGTGTACTGCTATAGTTATTGTATCCCAGTGTACTGCTATAGTTATTGTATCCCAGTGTACTGCTATAGTTACTGTATCCCAGTGTACTGCTATAGTTACTGTATCCCAGTGTACTGCTATAGTTACTGTATCCCAGTGTACTGCTATAGTTAATGTATCCCAGTGTACTGCTATAGTTACTGTATCCCAGTGTACTGCTATAGTTACTGTATCCCAGTGTACTGCTATAGTTACTGTATCCCAGTGTACTGCTATAGTTACTGTATCCCAGTGTACTGCTATAGTTACTGTATCCCAGTGTACTGCTATAGTTACTGTATCCCAGTGTACTGCTATAGTTACTGTATCCCAGTGTACTGCTATAGTTACTGTATCCCAGTGTACTGCTATAGTTACTGTATCCCAGTGTACTGCTATAGTTAATGTATCCCAGTGTACTGCTATTGTTACTGTATCCCAGTGTACTGCTATAGTTAATGTATCCCAGTGTACTGCTATAGTTACTGTATCCCAGTGTACTGCTATAGTTATTGTATCCCAGTGTACTGCTATAGTTACTGTATCCCAGTGTACATTTTACATTTTAGTCATTTAGCAGACACTCTTATCCAGAGCGACTTACAGTTAGTGAGTGCATATATTTTTTTATTCATACTGTACTGCTATAGTTACTGTATCCCAGAGTACTGCTATAGTTACTGTATCCCAGTGTACTGCTATAGTTACTGTATCCCAGTGTACTGCTATAGTTATTGTATCCCAGTGTACTGCTATAGTTATTGTATCCCAGTGTACTGCTATAGTTACTGTATCCCAGTGTACTGCTATAGTTACTGTATCCCAGTGTACTGCTATAGTTACTGTATCCCAGTGTACTGCTATAGTTAATGTATCCCAGTGTACTGCTATAGTTACTGTATCCCAGTGTACTGCTATAGTTACTGTATCCCAGTGTACTGCTATAGTTACTGTATCCCAGTGTACTGCTATAGTTACTGTATCCCAGTGTACTGCTATAGTTACTGTATCCCAGTGTACTGCTATAGTTACTGTATCCCAGTGTACTGCTATAGTTACTGTATCCCAGTGTACTGCTATAGTTACTGTATCCCAGTGTACTGCTATAGTTAATGTATCCCAGTGTACTGCTATTGTTACTGTATCCCAGTGTACTGCTATAGTTAATGTATCCCAGTGTACTGCTATAGTTACTGTATCCCAGTGTACTGCTATAGTTATTGTATCCCAGTGTACTGCTATAGTTACTGTATCCCAGTGTACTGCTATAGTTACTGTATCCCAGTGTACTGCTATAGTTACTGTATCCCAGTGTACTGCTATAGTTAATGTATCCCAGTGTACTGCTATAGTTAATGTATCCCAGTGTACTGCTATTGTTACTGTATCCCAGTGTACTGCTATAGTTAATGTATCCCAGTGTACTGCTATAGTTACTGTATCCCAGTGTACTGCTATAGTTACTGTATCCCAGTGTACTGCTATAGTTACTGTATCCCAGTGTACTGCTATAGTTAATGTATCCCAGTGTACTGCTATAGTTACTGTATCCCAGTGTACTGCTATAGTTAATGTATCCCAGTGTACTGCTATAGTTACTGTATCCCAGTGTACTGCTATAGTTACTGTATCCCAGTGTACTGCTATAGTTACTGTATCCCAGTGTACTGCTATAGTTACTGTATCCCAGTGTACTGCTATAGTTACTGTATCCCAGTGTACTGCTATAGTTACTGTATCCCAGTGTACTGCTATAGTTAATGTATCCCAGTGTACTGCTATAGTTAATGTATCCCAGTGTACTGCTATAGTTACTGTATCCCAGTGTACTGCTATAGTTACTGTATCCCAGTGTACTGCTATAGTTAATGTATCCCAGTGTACTGCTATAGTTACTGTATCCCAGTGTACTGCTATAGTTAATGTATCCCAGTGTACTGCTATAGTTAATGTATCCCAGTGTACTGCTATAGTTAATGTATCCCAGTGTACTGCTATAGTTACTGTATCCCAGTGTACTGCTATAGTTACTGTATCCCAGTGTACTGCTATAGTTACTGTATCCCAGTGTACTGCTATAGTTACTGTATCCCAGTGTACTGCTATAGTTACTGTATCCCAGTGTACTGCTATAGTTACTGTATCCCAGTGTACTGCTATAGTTACTGTATCCCAGTGTACTGCTATAGTTACTGTATCCCAGTGTACTGCTATAGTTACTGTATCCCAGTGTACTGCTATAGTTACTGTATCCCAGTGTACTGCTATAGTTAATGTATCCCAGTGTACTGCTATAGTTATTGTATCCCAGTGTACTGCTATAGTTACTGTATCCCAGTGTACTGCTATAGTTACTGTATCCCAGTGTACTGCTATAGTTACTGTATCCCAGTGTACTGCTATAGTTAATGTATCCCAGTGTACTGCTATAGTTACTGTATCCCAGTGTACTGCTATAGTTAATGTATCCCAGTGTACTGCTATAGTTACTGTATCCCAGTGTACTGCTATAGTTACTGTATCCCAGTGTACTGCTATAGTTATTGTATCCCAGTGTACTGCTATAGTTACTGTATCCCAGTGTACTGCTATAGTTACTGTATCCCAGTGTACTGCTATAGTTACTGTATCCCAGTGTACTGCTATAGTTAATGTATCCCAGTGTACTGCTATAGTTACTGTATCCCAGTGTACTGCTATAGTTAATGTATCCCAGTGTACTGCTATAGTTACTGTATCCCAGTGTACTGCTATAGTTACTGTATCCCAGTGTATTGCTATAGTTACTGTATCCCAGTGTACTGCTATAGTTACTGTATCCCAGTGTACTGCTATAGTTACTGTATCCCAGTGTACTGCTATAGTTAATGTATCCCAGTGTACTGCTATTGTTACTGTATCCCAGTGTACTGCTATAGTTAATGTATCCCAGTGTACTGCTATAGTTACTGTATCCCAGTGTACTGCTATAGTTAATGTATCCCAGTGTACTGCTATAGTTACTGTATCCCAGTGTACTGCTATAGTTAATGTATCCCAGTGTACTGCTATAGTTACTGTATCCCAGTGTACTGCTATAGTTAATGTATCCCAGTGTACTGCTATAGTTACTGTATCCCAGTGTACTGCTATAGTTACTGTATCCCAGTGTACTGCTATAGTTACTGTATCCCAGTGTACTGCTATAGTTACTGTATCCCAGTGTACTGCTATAGTTACTGTATCCCAGTGTACTGCTATAGTTAATGTATCCCAGTGTACTGCTATAGTTACTGTATCCCAGTGTACTGCTATAGTTACTGTATCCCAGTGTACTGCTATAGTTACTGTATCCCAGTGTACTGCTATAGTTACTGTATCCCAGTGTACTGCTATAGTTACTGTATCCCAGTGTACTGCTATAGTTAATGTATCCCAGAGTACTGCTATAGTTACTGTATCCCAGTGTACTGCTATAGTTACTGTATCCCAGTGTACTGCTATTGTTACTGTATCCCAGTGTACTGCTATAGTTACTGTATCCCAGTGTACTGCTATAGTTACTGTATCCCAGTGTACTGCTATAGTTACTGTATCCCAGTGTACTGCTATAGTTACTGTATCCCAGTGTACTGCTATAGTTACTGTATCCCAGTGTACTGCTATTGTTACTGTATCCCAGTGTACTGCTATAGTTAATGTATCCCAGTGTACTGCTATAGTTATTGTATCCCAGTGTACTGCTATAGTTACTGTATCCCAGTGTACTGCTATAGTTACTGTATCCCAGTGTACTGCTATAGTTACTGTATCCCAGTGTACTGCTATAGTTACTGTATCCCAGTGTACTGCTATAGTTACTGTATCCCAGTGTACTGCTATAGTTAATGTATCCCAGTGTACTGCTATAGTTACTGTATCCCAGTGTACTGCTATAGTTACTGTATCCCAGTGTACTGCTATAGTTATTGTATCCCAGTGTACTGCTATAGTTACTGTATCCCAGTGTACTGCTATAGTTACTGTATCCCAGTGTACTGCTATAGTTACTGTATCCCAGTGTACTGCTATAGTTACTGTATCCCAGAGTACTGCTATAGTTACAGTGAAAGTACTGCTATAAATATCCCAGTCAGATGAAAGGGACATAACCTTGCCCGGTCGTCACAGATAGATTCTCCCACTGACAGTTATGTCATCAATGTATTAAAATAACATTTATTTCAGTCTCATGTGTTCCATTCACTTCTGTTAGAGGTAGGATAATCAACGTTGTTTCCACGTCATTTCAATGAAAAAAGTAAATCCCTCTACCTCTACCCCTCTCCCTCTTCCCCTCTACCTCTCCCTCTACCCTTCTCCACCTCTCCCTCTCTCCCCTCCCTCTCCCTCTTTACCCCTCTCCCCCTCTCCCCCTTTCCTTCTCCCCCTCTCCCCCTACCCTTCTCCCCCCTCTCTCTCTACCCTTCTCCCCCTCTCCCCCTCTTCCTCTACCCTTCTCCCCCTCTCCCTCTCCCCTTCTCCCCCCTCCCTCTCCCCCTCTCCCTCTCCCCTTCTCCCCCCTCCCTCTCCCCCTCTCCCTCTACCCTTCTCCCTCTCTCCCCCCTCCCTCTCCCCCTCTCCCTCCTCCCTCTCCCCCTCTCCCTCTACCCTTCTCCCTCTCTCCCCCTCCCTCTCCCTCTTTACCCCCCTCCCTCTCTCCCTCTCCCTCTCCCTCTCCCTCTAACCTTCTCCCCCTCTCCCCTTCTCCCCCCTCTGCCCCCTTTCCCTCTACCCCTCATCTCCTAATTGTCTTTATTGTTCCTGTGTTTTCAGATGCTGGTCCCCAGACGACGGTTGTTCCAGTGCCCCCGTCTCCCCAATCATACCCATCTCCCCAATCTCCACCCTCACCCCCCCTGCGCCATGCCAGACCTCCCCAGGACCAGGGTGCTCCAGTGCCCCCCATTAGGAGGTCTCAGCGCCAGAGGCCCAGACGCTCTAACAGTGACCCTGTACTACTGGACCTGGCTGCCAAAGGTGAGACCGGGTCACACACACACACACAGGTACGCACACACAGACACACACACACAGCGGCTCCAACAGCCATAGAGTGACACTGCTGGAGCTGGCTGCCAATGGTAAAAGAGGATCAAATAAACTGTATAGTTCTGGAACAGTCTGTCTGTCATCAGTTAATCTGTCAGCAAGACACATTAGGATCCCTGGAAGTGTGTGAGTGTGTGTGACCTTCCTCAGGGGCAGCAGAACTGTCGTTTGCTAAACTGTAAAGCACAGTTTACTAACGCTTCCAACAGATGTCCCACTGCATGCAGGTCTACAGACACCTCTCTCTTCAACCCCTCTCTCACCCCTCTCTCACCCCTCTCTCACCTCTCTCTCACACCCCTCTCCCACCCCTCTCTCACCTCTCTCACCCCTATCTCACCTCTCTCAACCCTCTCTCACCCCTCTCACACTCTCTCTCACCTCTCTCACCCCTCTCTAACCCCTCTCTCTCACCCCTCTCCACCCCTCTCTCTCACCCCTCTCCCACCCCTCTCGCTCACCCCTCTATCCCACCCCTCTCTCTCACCTCTCTCCCACCCCTCTCTAACCCCTCTCTACCACCCCTCTCCTACCCCTCTCTCCCACCCCTCTATCCCACCCCTCTCTACCACCCCTCTCTACCACCCCTCTCTACCACCCCTCTCTACCACCCCTCTCTACCACCCCTCTCTCCCACCCCTCTCTACCACCCCTCTCTCCCACCCCTCTCTACCACCCCTCTCTACCACCCCTCTCTCCCACCCCTCTCTACCACCCCTCTCTCCCACCCCTCTCTCCCACCCCTCTCTACCACCCCTCTCTACCACCCCTCTCTCCCACCCCTCTCTACCACCCCTCTCTCCCACCCCTCTCTCCCACCCCTATCTCACACCCCTCTCCCACCCCTCTCGCTCACCCCTCTATCCCACCCCTCTCTCTCACCTCTCTCCCACCCCTCTCTCCCACCCCTCTCCTACCCCTCTCTCCCACCCCTCTCCCACCCCACCCCACCCCTCTCCCACCCCTCTCTCTTTTAACTGGTTGCCCTTTTCTTGTGGCAACAGGTCACACATTTTGCTGTGATTGCACACTGTGATATTTCACCCAATAGATATGGGAGTTTATCAACATTTGATTTGTTTTCTAATTCTTTGTGGGTCTGTGTAATCTGAGGGAAATATGTGTCATACATTTGGCAGAAGGTTGGGAAGTGCAGCTCAGTTTCCACCTCTGCCTACGGTGGCCTTTCTCAGTAGCAAGGCAATGCTCACTGAGTCTGTACATAGTCAAAGCTTTCCTTCATTTTGGGTCAGTCACAGTGGTCAGGTGTTCTGCCACTGTGTACTCTCTGTTTAGGGCTAAATAGCATTCTAGTTTGCTCCGTTTTTTGTTAATTCTTTCCAATGTGTCAAGTAATTATATTTTTGTTTTCTCATGATTTGGTTGAGTCTAATTGTGTTGCTGTCCTGGGGCTCTGTGGGGTCTGTTTGTGTTTGTGGACAGAGCCCCAGGACCAGCTTGCTTAGGGGGCTCTTCTCCAGGTTCATCTCTCTGTAGGTGATGACTTTGTTATGGAAGGTTTGGGAATCGCTTCCTTTTAGGTGGTTGTAGAATTTGACGGCTCTTTTCTGGATTTTGATCATTATCAGGTATCGGCCTAATTCTGCTCCGCATGCAGTATTTGTTTTTTTGTGTTACACACAGAAAATATTTTTGCAGAATTCTGCATGCAGAGTCTCAATTTGGTATTTGTCCCATTTTGTGAATTATTGGTTGGTGAGCGGACCCCAGACCTCACAACCATAAAGGGCAATGGGGTTCTATAACTGATTCAAGTATTTTTAGCCAGATCCTAATTGGTATGTCAAATTTTATGTTCCTTTTGATGGCATAGAAGGCCCTTCTTGCCTTGTCTGTCAGATCGTTCACAGCTTTGTGGAAGTTACCTGTGGCGCTGATGTTTAGGCCGAGGTATGTATAGTTTTTGTGTGCTCTAGGGCAACGGTGTCTAGATGGAATTTGTATTTGTGGTCCTGGCAACTGGACCTTTTTTTTTAACACCATTATTTTTGTCTTACTGAGATTTACTGTCAGGGCCCAGGTCTGACAGAATCTGTGCAGAAGATCTAGATGCTGCTGTAGGCCCTCCTTGGTTGTGGACAGAAGCACCAGATCATCAGCAAACAGTAGCCATTTGACTTCAGATTCTAGCAGCAGTGGTGTAAAGTACTTAAGTAGAAATACTTTAAAGTACTACTTAAGTAGTTTTTTGGGGTATCTGTACTTTACTATTTACATTTTTGACAACTTTTACCTTTACTTCACTACATTCCTAAAGAAAATTAGGTACTTTTTACTCCTTACATTTTCCCTGACACCCAAAAGTAATGTTTACATTTTGAATGCTTCGCAGGACAGAAAATGGCCCAATTCGCACACTTATCAGTAGAACATCCCTAGTCATCCCTACTGCCTCTGATCTGGCGGACTCACTAAACACAGATGCTTTGTTTGTAAATGATGTCTGAGTGTTGGAGCGTGCCCCTGGCTATCCGTAAATAAAAAAGAAAATTGTGCTGTCTGGTTTGCATAATGTAAGGCATTTTAAATTATTTGTACTTGTACTTTTACTTTTGATACCTAAATATATTTTAGCAACTACATTTACTTTTGATACTTAAGTATGTTTAAAACCAAATACTTTTAGACTTTTACTCAAGTAGTATTTTACTTGGTGACTTTCACTTTTACTTGAGTCATTTTCTATTAAGGTATCTTTACTTTTACTCAAGTATGAGTTTTGAGTACTTTTTCCACCACTGGATTCTAGTAGGGTGAGGACGGGTGCTGCAGACTGTTCTAGTGCCCTTACCAATTTGTTGATATAATGTGTGGAAAGAAATGTGTGTGTTTTTTGCCAATTTTTACCGCACACTTGTGTTGTTTGTGTAAATAGATTGTATAATGTTGTATGTTTTTCCCCCAACACCACTTTCCATCCATTTGTATAGCAGACCCTCATGCCAAATTGAGTCAAAAGCTTTTTTGAAATCAACAAAGCATGAGAAGACTTTGTGACTACGTGGTCTGTCGTACGGTAATTTGGTAAAAAGCCAATTTGACATTTACTCAGTACATTGTTTTCACTATGGAAATGTACAAGTCTGCTTTTAATGATAATGCAGAGGATTTTCTAAAGATTGCTGTTGACGCATATCCCACGGTAGTTATTGGGGTCAAATTTGTCTCCACTTTTGTGGATTGGGGTTATCAGTCCTTGGTTCCAAATATTGGGGAAGATGACAGAGCTGAGGATGATGTTGAAGAGTTTAAGTATAGCCAATTGGAATTTGTGGTCTGTATATTTTATCATTTCATGTAGGATACCATCAACACCACAGGCCTTTTTGGGTTGGAGGGTTTGTATTTTGTCCTGTAGTTCATTCAATGTAATTGGAGAATCCAGTGGGTTCTGGTAGTCTTTAATAGATTATTCTAAGATTTGTAATTGGTCATGTATATGTTTTTGCTGTTTTGTTTCTTTGTTATAGAGCCAAAAAGATTGAAGAAGTGGTTTATGCACACTTTTTATCAAATTTTCCCAGAAGTGGTTAGATTCTATGGATTCTTCAATTACATTGAGCTGATTTCTGACGTGCTGTTCCTTATTTTTCCGTAGTGTATATCCGTATTGTTTTAGTGATTCACCATAGTGAAGGCGTAGACTCAGGTTTTCTGGGTCTCTATGTTTTTGGTTGGATAGGTTTCTCAATTTCTTTCTTAGGTTTTTGCATTCTTCATCCCACCTCTCTCCTACCCCTCTCTCCTACCCCTCTCTCCCACCCCTCTCTCCTACCTCTCTCTCTCTCCCCCCTCTCTCCCACCCCTCTCTTCCACCCCTCTCCCCTCTCTTCCACCCCTCTCTTCCACCCCCCTCTCCCCTCTCTTCCACCCCTCTCTTCCACCCCTCTCTCCCACCCCTCTCTCCCACCCCTCTCTCCCACCCCTCTCTCCCACCCCCTCTCTCCCTCAGTGTTAAGCTGTGAAGCGGCCACGCAGACCACCGAGGCTTCCACCCAGACTTCCCAGTCCGCCCAGTCCTCCCGGCCCCAGACGGTGACTCTCCGGCGGGGTGTTAGAGGCCCGCGGCGGCCCCGGCCCTCCTCCATGGTGGACCACCAGAGCTACAGATACACCCAGCAGCTGGTCAGACGGTTTCTAGAGCAGCCGGCCCACTGCAGCCTGACCCCTGAGGTCCAGGAGCTGGTGGACAGCATCCGTTGCGTGCTGCGCTCAGACCAGGAACACATGGATGAGGCCATCCGCAGTGCCAGCTTCATAGAACAGGTAAAGAGGCTACATAAAGGCTACTTAGAACCGGTAGAGCAGGGTTCCCCAACCGGTGGCCCGCGGGTGATTTTATTCCATCCCCCCCCAAAAAAAAAATTACAGACTATAAAAACACCAGCAAATCAGCTCCAAGTGATTTTAATTTTTGAAATCTGCTCCAAAGTATTCCCACATATAATAGAGAGATACTGTATATGTGATCGTATACAAATGTAAGCAAAGTTTGATATGATTATGTTTTAGTCAAATATTAATTATTGTAATTATGTTCCGGCTCCCTGACCATCGGCTCAAGAAAGAAATTGTCCCGCGGCTGACTATACACTGTCTTCAGAAAGTATTCACACCCCTTTACTTTCTCCACGTTGTTGTTGAGTTACAGCCTGAATTGAAAATAGATTAAATACATATTTTTTTGTCTCTCGCCTACACACAATACCCCATAATGACAAAGTGTAATTCTTTTTACAAATTAATTAAAAATGAAAAGCTGAAATGTCTTGAGTCAATAAGTATTCAACCCCTTTCTTGTGGCAAGCCTAAATAAGTTCAGGAGTTAAAATGTGCTTAACAAGTCACATAACTTGCATGGACTCACTCTGTGTACCCCACACATACAATTATCTGTAAGGTCCCTCAGTCGAGCAGTGAATTTCAAACACAGATTCAACCACAAAGACCAGGGAGGTTTTCCAATACCTCACAAAGAAGGGCACCTATTGGTAGACGGGTACAAATAAAAAAAAGCAGACATTGGAGATCCGTTTGAGCATGGTGAAGTTATTAATTACACTTTGGATGATGTATCAATACAGCCAGTCACTACAAAGATACAGGCGTCCTTCCTAACTCAGTTGTAGGAGAGGAAGGAAACCGCTCAGGGATTTCACCATGAGGCCAATGGTGACTTTAAAACCGTAATAGCGTTTAATGGCTGTGATAAAAGAAAACTGAGGATGGATCAACAACATTGTAGTTACTCCACAATACTAACCTAATTGACAGAGTGAAAAGAAGGAAGCCTGTATAGAAAACAATATTCCAAAACATGCATTCTGTTTGCAACAAGGTACTAAAGTAAAACTGCAAAAAATGTGGTAAAGCAATTTACTTTATGTCCCGAACTTAAAGTGTTATGTTTGGTGTTTATACAACACATTACATAGTACCACTCTCCATATTTTCAAGCATAGTGGTGGCTGCATCATGTTATGGGTATGCTTGTAATTGTTAAGGATTGGGGAGTTTTTTTGGATAAATAAGAAATGGAATGGAGCTAAGCACAGGCAAAATCCTAGAGGAAAACCTGGTTCAGTCTGCTTTCCACCAGACACTGGGAGACAAATTCACCTTTCAGCAGGACAATAACTTAATACTCAAGGCCAAATCTACACTGGAGTTGCTTACCAAGAAGACAGTGAATGTTGCTGAGTTATAGTTTTAACTTAAATCTGCTTGGAAATCTATGGCAAGACTTGAAAATGGTTGTCTAGCAATGATCAACAACCAATTTGACAGAGCTTGAAGAATGTTGAAAAGTACAATGGGCAAAGAATGTCCAATCCAGGTGTGGAAAGCTCTTAGAGACTTACCCAGAAACACTCACAGCTGTAATCGCTGCCAAAGGCATTGACTCAGGGGTATGAATACTTATGTAAATTAGATATTTCTGTATTTAATTTTCAATACATTTGCAAACATTTCTAAAAACATGTTTTCCCTTTGTCATTATGGAGTAATCCATTTTGAATTAAGGCTGTAACAAAACAAAATTTGGAATAAGTCAAGGGGTATGAATACTTTCTGAAGGCACTGTAGTTGATGATCCCTGCGGTAGAGGCTACATAGACCAGGTAGAGGCTACATAGAACAGGTAGAGCCTACATAGACCAGGTAGAGGCTACATAGACCGGGTAGAGGCTACATAGAGCCGGTAGAGGCTACATAGACTGGGTAGAGGCTACATAGACTGGGTAGAGGCTACATAGAACAGGTAGAGCCTACATAGACCAGGTAGAGGCTACATAGACCGGGTAGAGGCTACATAGAGCAGGTAGAGGATACATAGACCGGGTAGAGGCTACATAGACTGGGTAGAGGCTACATAGACCGGGTAGAGGCTACATAGACCAGGTAGAGGCTACATAGACTGGGTAGAGGCTACATAGAGCAGGTAGAGGATACATAGACCAGGTAGAGGCTACATAGACTGGGTAGAGGCTACATAGAGCAGGTAGAGGATACATAGACCGGGTAGAGGCTACATAGAGCAGGTAGAGGATACATAGACCGGGTAGAGTCTACATAGAACAGGTAGAGGCTACATAGAACAGGTAAAGGCTACATAGAACAGGTAAAGGCTACATAGAACAGGTAGAGGCTACATAGACCAGGTAAAGGCTACATAGACTGGGTAGAGGCTACATAGAACAGGTAGACGCTATATAGACGAGGTAGAGTCTACATAGACAAGGTAGAGTCTACATAGAACTGCAACACTGTTGGGTTTTTCACGTTCAAAAGTTTTTTCCTTGTGTATGAAGAATGGTCCACCACCCAAAGGACATACAGCCAACTTGACACAACTGTGGAAAGGATTCGAGTCAACATAGAATGCTTTCGACACCTTGTAGAGTCCATGCCCTGACGAATTGAAGATGTTGTGAGGGCAAAAGTGGGGGTGCAACTCAATATTAGGAAGGTGTTCCCTAATGTTTGGTATACTCAGTGTATACCTCACATGCGACCTGTAATATGACTAAGGAATTAGCCTATTAAAATGTTTATCTGACTCCATAAAGATAATTAAAATATGCAAGCAAGCATTAGGCAATGAGTTGGTGTTGACTAGCAAGAATTGGTCTGAGAGTGTTTATATCAAAGGCAGATATTTAATAACATTGTAAAATGAATGGATTCACATACAAGGCATAACACTTAAGGTACAAGCATTAAAAAGCATTAGTCTAAAAAACAGAAAGGAAAACGCAGCACACTGCTGCTCATACTCCCAGGTGATATTTATTTATAACAGCTTTTATAAGCATTAGTCTAGGCATGATCAATCAATCAATCAAATGTATTTATAAAGCTCTTTTTACATCAGCAGATGTCACAAAGTGCTATACAGAAACCCAGCCTAAAACCCCAAACAGCAAGCAATGCAGATGTAGAACTCATGGTGGCTAGGATACACTCCCTAGAAAGGCAGGAACCTAGGAAGAAACCTAGAGAGGAACCAGGCTCTGAGGGGTGGCCAGTCCCCTTCTGGCTGTGTCGGGTGGAGATTATAACAGTACATGGCCATTTTTCTCCAAGATGTTCAAACGTTCATAGATGACCAGCAGGGCCGGCAGGGATGTAGCTCAGTTGGTAGAGCATAGCGTTTGCAACGCCAGGGTTGTGGGTTCGATTCCCACGGGGGGCCAGTATGAAAAAAATAATTTAAAAAATAATGTATGCAGTCACTCTGGATAAGAGCGTCTGCTAAATGACTAAAATGTAAATGTGAGTCGGCTTGGTTCAATAGGGTCCAGCTGCGACTACTGATAGGTCATCTCTCAGGAGAAGTGGTGGTTTCGAAAGGATCAGACGTTTCGAAAGGAACCATATAAGGGGAAGTGGGGGTTTCGAAAGGATCAGACGTTTCGAAAGGAACCATATAAGGGGAAGTGGGGGTTTCCAAAGAAACCATATAAGGAGAAGTGGGGGTTTCAAAAGGAACCATATAAGGGGAAGTGGGGGTTTCGAAAGGAACCATATAAGGGGAAGTGGGGGTTTCGAAAGGAGTCTTTTAACACTAGAAGTGCTAGAATTCCATAACTACTAGAACCGCCGTGACTTGATATTTCAATTATTATTATTTCAAATATTCAATAATAAATAGTTTTATAAGTTAAGGTAGCTAAAATGAACGAGTCCAACTTTTGGGGCGTGTGAAGGCCTCTAGGCTACATAGAGGCTACATAGAACAGGTAGAGGAGTGGAAACCGGAGGGATAGGAAAGGAGGAGGGGGAGTGAGAAGGATGAGTAGGTGAGGAAGACGGGATAAGCAGAGATACATTTGGGTGAACTATCCCTTTAAACAGAACCTCTTCTCCTCCTCTCTCTCCAGGTGATCACGGTATCAGAGACACCAGCTGGAGACCTGCCCCAGCCCCTGTCCCTCCCCAGGGCCCGGTCCAGACCCCATGCCCCCATGCTGGACTGTTCCTCCCTGACCCTCCCCCAGCCCCTCCGGAAGAGGCCCGGCCTGCTGCACCTGCGGAGCTGTGGGGACCTCAGCACCTTCACCTGGGCAGAGCAGAAACCACTAGAGGCCAGGCAGGGTGGTGGGTCTGGCTCCAAGTCCTGGTCTAGAGCGGGTTCTAGAGTAGGTTCTAGGTCGACGTCACGGGCGGGCTCACGCCTGGATCATCACGAACGCCCCCACAGTCTCATAGGGGTGTTCAGGGAAACTGTGCTCTGATGGAACCTTCTTCCCATCCCAACACTCCCTTAGCACAGACTGATGGTATGGTCCACTTTGGGAAACACCCCGTTGACTCCAAGGGAAATGCGTCCCCTAGTGGCGAGGCTTGGGACTGCCACTGCTAAACCTAGTGGTCCCACAGACTGCAAGTACTAGCCTTTAGAAAGGCTGTGTGTGTGTGTGTGTGTGTGTGTGTTTGTGTGTGTGTGTGTGTGTGTGTGTGTATGTGTTTTTTGATTTGTGCTGCGCTAATACTGTTGAAGTGTCTGTACAGTGTGTTGTCTGTACAGTGTGTTGTTTGCATTGTGAAAGAGGTGACCTGGGAATCAAAGGTTTCAAAATGGTTTCAAAATATTTCCATTAACAATTCTTTGTTACAAGCTACAAGTTATAAAATGATTGGCACTACATATGGCTAGACAGCACTGAACACTACATGCATGTGAGAGTCTATGGCGGCAGGTAGCTTAGTGGGTAAGAGTGTTGTGCCAGTAACCGAAAGGTCGCTGGTTCTAATCCCCGAGCCGACTAGTTGACAAATCTGTCGATGTGCCCTTAAGCAAGGCACTTAACCCTAATTGCTCATGTAAGTCGCTCTGGATAAGAGCGTCTGCTAAATGACTAAAATGTAATGTAAATTAATATTCTCTCTATATACTTCACTATCTGCCAAGTGCCTTAAATTAAGCAACATGTAATGTTCAATATAAATTGTTCAGTATCAATTAAACTGGTCATGCAATTTGAGTCTTGGGATGCTTGATTCAGCTTTAATTTGTTTAGGGCGGGATTAAATCCCATCGCCCCTTTTTCGGCTATGCACCTTTTAAAAGGTAATGTTCCAACTGCCGAGACTGCACTCACAATAAACTCTGCATGTGTCGGCTCAATCGGAAACAACATTTAAACGTCAAGCGCGCTATAATGTGGCTCTTATACGTTCTGGATTAAAATCTAGGCCTTAAAGTGCATCATTTATGCCCGTGATTCAATCCAAGGCGCGTTTAAGAGCAGCTCACTGGACAGAGACGATGAGCCTTTCACCTAGATTGCATTCATGGTAAACATTGCGGATGTCGTCTCAAAACTTAAATTACCTTTAAAAGGTGCATTGTTGGCTGTCCTGTGTCGTGGATGGAATCCTGGCCTTAGAAGCAACAACAAAAACAACAACAGTCCTTCTGCAAGTAGTTTATTGTTGTAAATACCGTTACAAACATTCCAGTTCTGGTAAGGGAATGTACTGTAGTTCAAAAACATCACAGAAAAGCTAGCAAATAAATACAAATTGCCATAGCTTTACAGAAAGTGTATTTTTCACATTTTTTCATCATCTTTAGACATTTCGACAAACATTTTAAGATTAATTACATTCAAAACAGTGCATTATAAACACTAATTAGCCAACCTCACAGTCTCCATCTACTCAAGTGTATGTTTGCTGCCCATCTCTTTACAAAGGTCAACTTTGTTGTGTCACGATAGCCTACTATCGGCAACACGGACGGGGCAGGCCTATCCTGTAGCAATACCGCCCGTGTTCCGTTACCTTGTGCTCTCGCCAAATATGTCATTATGTTTTTCAAACAATCATCTTCATCTCTTACCTAATTGACATGAAAGCGCTTCTTTCTTTCAGAGACATTGTAACTAGTTTATTCAGTTCTCTTTTCACCTTTTTTGTTATTCATTGAAGCTTGCTTATATGGTAAATCCAAACTCAACACACAAAATAACCATTAGAAGTATATATACCTTTATATTTATATATGTTTATGTATATATATTATGTATTCCAGCTGGTTTAGGTTTAATGTGGAATAATGAAGTCGTCATCACACGCCACACACACTAGAAGCAGGAATGATACAGCATACGACCGACCTGTGACTCCAGATAGACCATACTAGAACATCATATGGTCGACCGAACGACCAATGACTCCAGATAGACCGACCGGTGACTCCAAATAGGCCATGCTAGATCATCGAATATCATATGGTCGACCGACCGGTGAGTGCAGATAGACCGACTGGTGACTCCAGATAAATCGTGCTAGAACATCATATGAGCGGTCAGTGACTCCAGATAAACCATGCTAGAACATCATATGAGCGGTGAGTGACTCCAGATAAATCGTGCTAGAACATCATTTGGGCGGTCGGTGACTCCAGATAAACCATGCTAGAACATCATATGGGCGGTCGGTGACTCCAGATAAACCATGCTAGAACATCATATGAGCGGTGAGTGACTCCAGATAAATCGTGCTAGAACATCATTTGGGCGGTCGGTGACTCCAGATAAATCGTGCTAGAACATCATATGGGCGGTCGGTGACTCCAGATAAACCATGCTAGAACATCATATGAGCGGTCGGTGACTCCAGATAAACCATACTAGAACATCATATGAGCGGTCGGTGACTCCAGATAAACCATGCTAGAACATCATATGAGCGGTCGGTGACTCCAGATAAACCATACTAGAACATCATATGAGCGGTCGGTGACTCCAGATAAACCATACTAGAACATCATATGAGCGGTCGGTGACTCCAGATAGACCATGCTAGAACATCATATGAGCGGTCGGTGACTCCAGATAGACCATGCTAGAACATCATATGGGCGGTCGGTGACTCCAGATAGACCATGCTAGAACATCATATGAGCGGTCGGTGACTCCAGATAAACCATACTAGAACATCATATGAGCGGTCGGTGACTCCAGATAAACCATACTAGAACATCATATGAGCGGTCGGTGACTCCAGATAAACCATACTAGAACATCATATGAGCGGTCGGTGACTCCAGATAGACCATGCTAGAACATCATATGAGCGGTCGGTGACTCCAGATAGACCATGCTAGAACATCATATGAGCGGTCGGTGACTCCAGATAAACCATACTAGAACATCATATGGTCGACCGTACAGGAACTCTTCTTCAGTATCATGTTAGTTCAATATAATAAAGAGCACAGTAATAGTAATAAGGCCAAAATTAGCTTTAGGGATGAGGCAGACAGAGACAGAGATAAACATAGAGACAGATAAACAGAGACAGAGATAAACATAGAGACAGATAAACAGAGACAGAGATAAACATAGAGACAGATAAACAGAGACAGAGATAAACATAGAGACAGATAAACAGAGACAGAGATAAACATAGAGACAGATAAACAGAGACAGAGATAAACATAGAGACAGAGAGAGAGATCAACATAGAGACAGAGACAGAGATCAACAGAGACAGAGACAGAGATCAACAGAGACAGAGACAGAGATCAACATAGAGACAGAGATCAACATAGAGACAGAGACAGAGATCAACATAGAGACAGAGACAGAGATCAACATAGAGACAGAGACAGAGATCAACATAGAGACAGAGACAGAGATCAACATAGAGACAGAGATAAACATAGAGACAGAGAGATAGAGACAGAGATAGAGATAGAGAGAGAGACAGAGTAGAAACTTGGAACAATCAAAGGTTTAGAGGGGAAGGGTCAACGTTTTTCACACAAGCCAGGTGGCGGGGAGCTCCAGCGCAGCAACTAGACATGATGAGTACAGAATGTGTGTCCCCTCCACAAGTGAGTACAGAGGTGTAGCGTCATAATGTGTCCCCTCCACAAGTCAGTACAGAGGTGTAGCGTCATAATGTGTCCCCTCCACAAGTGAGTACAGAGGTGTAGCGTCATAATGTGTCCCCTCCACAAGTCAGTACAGAGGTGTAGCGTCATAATGTGTCCCCTCCACAAGTCAGTACAGAGGTGTAGCGTCATAATGTGTCCCCTCCACAAGTGAGTACAGAGGTGTAGCGTCATAATGTGTCCCCTCCACAAGTCAGTACAGAGGTGTAGCGTCATAATGTGTCCCCTCCACAAGTGAGTACAGAGGTGTAGCGTCATAATGTGTCCCCTCCACAAGTCAGTACAGAGGTGTAGCGTCATAATGTGTCCCCTCCACAAGTCAGTACAGAGGTGTAGCGTCATAATGTGTCCCCTCCACAAGTCAGTACAGAGGTGTAGCGTCATAATGTGTCCCCTCCACAAGTCAGTACAGAGATGTAGCGTCATAATGTGTCCCCTCCACAAGTCAGTACAGAGGTGTAGCGTCATAATGTGTCCCCTCTACAAGTCAGTACAGAGGTGTAGTGTCATAATGTGTCCCCTCTACAAGTCGGAAACTGTCCCATGAAACAAAGATGCTGGGCCGGCGGCAGATAGGGGGTGTCTGAGGCAGGAAGTGACACTGCAGACAGGAGGTGAGGAAGGAGAATGTTTGGGTGAAAGGTCAAAAGGTCATACACCTTTAATCAGAGGCGTAAGCTTCCTGGAATTAACTTATTGAATCATCTAGACATTATATGATTACATTCTAGAATAACTAGGGGCCCTATTCAATCTTTATCGCTAAGGTGTTACACATAGCGTGCTAGAAATGTTAAGATAATTTCCTATTGAGCCGACAACTGCAGCGTTTACCGTGAATGCAGTCTTTGCTAATGAGGGAACATTGCCTTTAAATTTCAATCACGCTGTGAAGCTGAATTTCCACAATACGGAGTGAATAGAGCCCTAGATCTGATTCTAAAGTAGAGCTACAGGACCTTTCAAAAATCCCATTTATCAAATCCAGCCAATCCATTTCATTATCATTTACATTGAATGAATATATCATTACAATGTTACTGTCATACCGTGATCAGGGTGAGAAGACAGCCTTATTTCTCAGAACAAAATAGGTTTTGTAAATGTATACGGCAGGTCAGACAGATCAATGACAGGGAAGTTATGTGGTTATAGAGGAGGAGTCATAACACCAGGAATAGTCATTCCTTTCTATTGCCAATCCATCATCATCATCATCATCATCTCCTCTTCAGTCATCTGCATTACTTTGTCCTCACCCTCTCACAGCAAGACCATAATCAGAACGATCTGGTCATCAACTTACTACGACCCCATAATGCTTCCATTGTAGCTGACATGTTCATTACCAGTGTTAAGTCATCAGGGTTGGAGTCAATTCGAATTGAAGACAGTCAATTCAAGAAGTAAACAGAAATGTAGACTTAAGTATTGCAACAACAAAAAAAGTCATTTATTTTCAATAACTTCTCAATAACCTTAAAAAGATAACCTATTTATTTAAAAAGTTTATAACTGTTTGAATTTTAAATTAAAATCACTTCCTTAATTAACTGACTGCAATTTGAATTGAACCCAGCCCTGTAAATCATTACATCTCGCTTTAGTTATATGCTAGTGTCAAAACACTGTAGCCCAGGGATTCAGCCACGTGCCAATTTCTTATTGAGTGGATGGTCAGGGTGCTGGAACATAATTACAAATAATTTGTAGACTGCAAATTGACCGCAAGAAGCCCAAACGGATATAATATTTGACAAAAAACATAATCATTTCAAACCATGCTTACAATCACATATCTCTCTATTATGTGTGGGAATACTTTGGAGCAGATTTCCAAAATTAAAATCACTTGGAGCTGATTTGCTGGTGTTTTTACAGTCTTATATGTCACCCCCCCAAAAAAATAAAAATAAATATGTATATATATATTTTAAAAAAAACATTTTTGTGGAAAACTTGGGTGGCCAAATAAAATCACAGACAGGCCAAATTTGGCCCGCGGGCCGCCAGTTGTGGAACGCTGCTGTAGCCTATTTAATCCCTTGTAGTCAGAAAGGAAGCAGCTCACACCAGAGGAATGTCTAGCCCCTTCATGCAGCAGATCACTGAGGACCTGTGAATAAATGTACACCAGAGAACTGTGAGATTATGTTGAGTCAAAGTGTCTTAAATTCATCACATTTTCGAGATAACAAATTTAAATCTAAAAAAGAATGGTACATTTCCTTTACTATGATGAACATCCTTCAAGTATAAAGATTGAGATCCAAATGCAATGCAATATATTATAATATATGATGTCCTATTAACAGAATTACAGTATGGTCTGGTATAAATATTGCAGATTAAATTCAAGACAAAATCAAAACGAATTGTGTGTCTATTAAATAAGACGGAGGAATGTACATTTCTCCATTATAAAATAAAACACAAAATAATATCATTGCACTTTTTAGGTTGTATTGTAACACAGTCTAATCCTAACCCTAATTTCAATCTAATCCAATTTTCAGCATGACAAAAACGAAGACACTGAACTTGGTGCCTCAGTCTGGGTAATCTCTGCTATCTATCTATCCTCTGACTTAGATGGCTGTGATCTGTTTTAGCAGGAACCCTGGTGAACTATCGTACTACAGTATTCAGCTACAACCCTGAACTCTAACATCTTGGCTTCTTTCCTGTAGGCAGTCCAAAGACACTCCATCACCCGCTGTTGCTCTATCACACATCCAGTGTTTATGCTACAGCAGAGCCATATATTATATTCAGAAAATACATGGCTCTGGTGTTATCTTACAGTATTCCACACCATGTTACAGAACCTCCATGTTGAAATGTAATACATGATTTAGCTCCGGTCTCAGAGTGCCGGTAAAATCCTTTATGTTGTTAAACTCTTCAGACATATGGCAGTTTGATGATGCAGGGGCCCCTGCTCTTCCCAGGGTGGAAATAAACCGTGCACGTGTGCACGTGAGCACGTGAGTAGACCAATATCAGCCGTGCACGTGACTGGAGCCGTGCTGAGTCGAGCCGAGTCTCCAGGCTCGTAGAACTGGTTTTCCTGGACAGCACGTTGTTTTGGAAGGGAACATGGATTCCTTTGAAGGTTGTAAATCATTGGGTGTGTGAAGTGTACCTCCCCTGGATGAGATCTGGTCTGACAATAACAGATGCCTGGGCGTGGAGGAGAGAGAAAGCAGCTTGGAATGCTTGATAAATCAGCCCAAATCTCAGGCATAAAAACATAGTGGAGGCAAAATAAAAGGGAAAAACAAAAGTTGGAAAGATGTGAACGTTTTTGTTTTCTTGATCTTTTCTGGTGGGCTACCAGAGTCTTTCATCCTCTGCCTCGACTCTCGTTTATGTTAGCTGGAAGGTATGGAATGTTATGAGGAGGAATATGTGGTTGGTTGTTCAGAGTGGTAACACTTGTTTATCAGCAGGTTTCACACTCCCTCTCTTCTTGTTTGTGTTGTGGGAGAACACAGAGGTATTCAACATTACATCAGATGAGAGCAGCCGGGCCAGAGAAAGAAAGAAAAAAAGAGAGAGAGAGAGAGAGAGAGAGAGACAGAGAGAGAGAGACAGAGAGAGAGAGAGACAGAGAGAGAGAGAGACAGAGAGAGAGAGAGACAGAGAGAGAGAGAGAGAGAGAGACAGAGAGAGACAGAGAGAGAGAGAGAGAGAGAGAGAGAGAGAGAGAGCGAGAGAGACAGAGAGAGAGAGAGACAGAGATGAGAGAAAAGGGCAGGAAATGACCCTCGGGACAATCGGATTGGAGAGTAATCCAGAGCACATGATAGGTCCACTCGTAAGGCTTTAGAAGCTTCATTCTCCAATGGTGAGCTGGGGTTTGGGGAGAGGGGGAGGAATTGCTCACACACAGAGGGTGCAATGATGCTTGGGGTCAGGGGTCAGGATAAGAGGTCAAAGGTGAAGGGTCAGGGGTGAGGTAATCATGGGGTGAGGTTGGATGTCAGGGGTCAGAGGGTGAGGTCAGTTCTAGATGTAAACGGGTTGCTCCTGGGCAGTTAGCAGGCGGTACATGGCAGCTGGCATCGTCTTCATGTGGATCTGATCAGGGAGAGAAAAGAGGGATGAAGAAAGTCAGAGGTGAAGAAAGAGAGTTGATCATAGTCCCGTGTAGCTCAGTTGGTAGAGCGAGGCGCTTGCAACGTCAGGGTTGTGGGTTCGATTCCCACGGGGGACCAGTATGAAAATATGTATGCACTCACTAACTGTAAGTCGCTCTGGATAAGAGCGTCTGCTAAATGACAAAAAAATAAAAATAATAATAATAATATTCATAGTTATACAGTAACTACACAACCCTAACCACCTAACCCTCAACCCTAGCTACACAACCCTAACCCTAACTACACAACCCTAACTACACAACCCTAACCCTAGCCTCAACCCTAACCCTCAACCCTAGCCACAACCCTAACCCTCTTTCACAAGCCCGGTGTTATGGAATAGGCGCAAACTTTATATAGTTGGAAAGCATGGATTGAGCTGCAGCCACTACAGGAAACGGTGAGTCTCTAGTATAAACACACAGGGAGCTATTCAGTTACGTCACTGTGTGACACAGGGATGCATCAATCGACTCCAGGGGGCACCCCTGTCTTCCTCTCATTAAACCGTCGCAGGTGACCCCTCTGAGCTCTCGGCCTCCATTGATCCCTCAGGCAAACAACCTCCCCATGTTCCCGCACCCTCTCCAGACCAGACTGATTACCGCCCCAACCCTAACCCTTAACCTCAAACCTAACCCTAGCCTCAAATCTAACCCTAGCCTCAATTCTAACCCTTAAACCTCAAACCTAACCCTAAACCTCAAACCTAACCCTAGCCTCAACCCTAACCCTAGCCTCAAACATAACTCTTAACCTCAAACCTAACCCTAGCCTCAACTCTAACCCTAGCCTCAACCCTAACCCTTACCCTTAACCTCAACCCTAACCCTAGCCTCAACCCTAACCCTAGGCTCAACCCTAACCCTAGGCTCAACCCTAACCCTTAACCTCAACCCTAACCCTAGCCTCAACCCTAACCCTAGCCTCAACCCTAACCCTAGGCTCAATCCTAATCCTAGCCTCAAACCTAACCCTTAACCTCAACCCTAACCTTAACCTTAACCTCAACCCTAACCTCAACCCTAACCCTAGGCTCAAACCTAACCCTAGCCTCAACCCTAACCCTTAACCTCAACCCTAACCCTAGCCTCAACCCTAATCCTAGCCCAACAACAGTTGAAGGTCTAGCACCAAAACTGGAATGTTTTGTTTAGCTCAGACAGTAATATCCCATTCATACAAATATCCAAACCCATTCATACAAGTCTTGTTTATCTGTGGTAACATATTCTAGGTTTACAGGCACAGCATGACCTTTGCCCTCTGACCTCACCTCTCCCACGGCGTTGGACAGGATGTGGACGATCTTCTCGTGAGGCGTGGCCACTACGCTCTGGCTGTTGATCTCAATGATGCGGTGGCCGACCCTGACCCCTCCCCTCTCAGCGATGCCCCCTCGCATAAGGCTGCAGATCTGTTGGTGTGGAGGAGAAGGTCCATCAAAGACAATTACATTCAGCCATTCAGCTGGTGATGTAACCAAAGCAAATGTTTTTTATCTCAATATCAAATCATTTCTGGGTAACAATTAAGTACCTTACTGTGATTGTTTTCAATTAAAATGGTAAAAAAGAAACAAAAATAGTCTCTAAGCAAAGAGCAATTTCTCAAGCAATCATTTTTCTAGGACTGTGTTGGAGTGGTCTGAGTGGGGAGGGGAAAACTAAAACTAGCTGTTATTGGCAGAGAGGTTTGGAACTCTCTTTCTTATTGGTCTATTAACTAATTTACCGTCTGGTGATGTAACCAGTCAGGCCAAAAACGACATCCCACCAAAACAAGCTGAAATTTCAAAACAGTATTTTCAAACAGCTCTTACACTAAAAGAGCATTATCATCATTTTCACAATGTCACATTATTAATCCAACCTCATAGTGTGGAAACATATACAAAACACAGGAAAATCACGTTTTTGACTGCACTGGGCCTTTAAGATAAGAAATACTTTATTAGTCCATAGGTGATAGAAATGCTTTAACCCAACCCCTCCGATATACACACACACACACATTAGGTTTGAAAGGCTGGAGCAGAGCTTAAATTTAACTTAAATTCAGGTATTCAGTTTCAGCAAAAGCATGAGCCCTTCACGTCAAGAGTCGCCACTACAGTATACATGTACAAACACAATGTTATGATCTCCAAGCAGACAAAGTCAAGTGCCCAGTATGTTTGGGGCTCATGACATCACTAGACAACACATGGTCTCCATGGCGATACCCACAATGCCGTTCTGTACGCTGAAGCCCAGCTGGTATCTGAGGTCAGGTCGTCTGATGAGCACCGTGGTTACGGGAGGACACCTGACGATGTTCAGCTTGATACAAGACTGGTTCTTCAGACCCTGGACAGGAGAGGAGAGACATGAGTCAGACCCTAACACAGGTGAGAGATGTTCAGTTTGAAACAAGACTGGTTCTTCAGACCCTGGATAGAGGAGAGACATGAGTCAGACCCTAACACAGGTAAGAAATGTTCAGTTTGAAACAAGACTGGTTCTTCAGACCCTAGATAAAAGAGAGAAGTGGAGTATGAATGAAACTAGTCTAATAAGATCTTTGGTAGATAACAACTATACAGTGCCTTCAGAAAGTATTCACACCCCGTGACTTTTTCCATATTTTGTTGTGTTACAGCCTGAATTTGAAATGGATTAAATTGAGTTTTTTGTCACTGGCCTACACATAATACCCCATAATGTAAAAGTGGAATTATATTTTTCAAATTTTTTACAAATTACTACAAAATGAAAAGCTGAAATGTCTTGAGTCAGTAAGTATTTAACCCCTGTGTTATGGCAAGCCTAAATAAGTTCAGGAGTAAAAATTTGCATAACAAGTCACATAATACGTTGCATGGACTCACTCTGTGTGCAATAATAGTGTTTAACATGATTTTTTAATGACTACCTCATCTCTGTACTCTGCACATACAATTATCTGTAAGGTCCCTCAGTCAAGAAGTGAATTTCAAACACAGCTTCAACCACAAAGACCAGGGAGGTTTTCCAGTGCCTCGCAAAGGGCAGCTATTGGTAAATAAAAAAGCAGACATTGAATATCTCTTTGACCATGGTGAAGTTATTAATTACAATTTGGATGAGGTACACCCAGTCACTACAAAGATACAGGCTTCCTTCCTAACTCAGTTGCTGGAGAGGAAGGAAACCGCTAAGTGATTTCAATCTGAGGCAATGGTGACATTAAAACAGTTACAGAGTTTAATGGCTGTGATAGTAGAAAACTGAGGATGGATCAACAACAGTGTAGTTACTCCACAATACTAACCTAATCGACAGAGTGAAAATAAGAAAGCTTGTACAGAATAAAAAAAATCCAAAACATGCATCCTGTTTGCAACAAGGCACTAAAGTAACATTGCAAAAAATGTGGCAAAGAAATTAACCTTTTGTCCTGAATACAAAGTGTTATGTTTGGGGCAAATCCAATACAACACATTACTGAGTACCACTCTCCATATTTTCAAGTGTAGTGGTGGCTGCGTCATGTTATGGGTATGATTGTAATCGTTAAGGAGTTTATCAGGATGAAAAAATTATGGAATGGAGCTAAGCACAGGCAAAATCCTAGAGGAAAACCTGGTTCAGTCTGCTTTCCACCAGACACTGAGAGATGAATTCACCTTTCAGCAGGACAATTACCTAAAACGCAAGGCCAAATCAACACTGGAGTTGCTTACCAAGTAGACAGTGAATGTTTCTGAGTAGCTGAGTTACAATTTTGACTTAAATCTGCTTGAAAATCTATGGCAATACCTGAAAATGGGTGTCTAGCAATGATCAACAACCAATTTGACAGAGCTTGAAGAATTTTGAAAAGAATAATGGGCAAATGTTGCACAATCCAGGTGTGGAAAGCTCTTAGAGACTTACCCAGAAAGACTCAAATCTGTAATCGCTGCCAAAGATGATTCTAACATGTATTGACTCAGGGGGTGTAATAATTATCTAATCAAGATATATTAGTGTTTTATTTTTCATAAAATTGTTACAAATGTTCAAATTTTTCTTCCACTTTGACATTACAGAGTATTTTGTGTAGATCGTTTACAATTTTTTTCTTCAATTAAATCAATTCCACAAAATGTGTGGAAAAGGTCAAGGGGGTGTGAATACTTTCTGAAGGCACTGTAGATGTTGGCTGTGTGTATTGTCCTTGGCGTTCACGTTCATACATAAAAGGAGAATACGTCATTGTAAGAGAGACAGTATATACAGAGGGAAGAAAGAGGAGGAAGACAGAGGTGAGAAATAAAGGAAGCGGGAACATGTTTTAGGGTGGGGGTTTTAAAGGGGGTACACTCAGCACCCACTATGAAAGGAAGGAGAGATAGAAGAGAAAGAAAGAAGAGATAAACGGAGAGGTGTGTGTCCTTTACTACCCTCCAGGTATTACCATCAGAGAAAGAGAGAGGGGGAGGAGAGAGGGATAGAGGGGGGAGGAGAGAGAGATAAAGGGAGAGGAGAGAGGGATAGATAGATACCTTAATAATAGTCTGGCAGGTAGACAGGGGTAGTCCCACCAGACTGGTCCCGTTGATGGACATGATCTGGTCTCCGATGTTCAGACGACCAGACTTCTCAGACGGACCAGCATGCATCATGTTGGCGATGATGACCGTGGGCAGGATGGAGCCCCACCCACTCTCCACGATCACCACGCCCAGAATCTCACCCTTCTGCTTCTCAATGTAAACCTGCGGGAGGCACAACCAATAAATCAGTGTGTGTGTGTGTGTGTGGTGTGTGTGGAGGTTTGCTCAGTGACTGACAGACTCACGTCTTTGCAGTTCTCAGACTTGGAGAAGTGTATGAGGTCATCATTGTACATGTCCTGAGTGTTGAGCAGGTCACTGTACTCCTTCTGACTCAGGTCCTCTGGGTTGATGCCGTTAGCCCTCAAGAACTCCTGGTATGCCACACTGAAGGCCTGGCCTATAGACTGGGCTATCAGCTGGGCCTGGAGAGGGAAAGAGAGAGGGAGGGAGAGAGAGAGAGAGGGAAAGAGAGAGGGAGGGAGGGACAGAGAGAGAGAGAGAGAGAGAGAGGGGGGGAGGGAGAGAGAGAGGTGGAGAGAAAGAGGGAAAATATAAGATGGTGAGAGAAGAGCACGATAAGTAAATTGAATTGAAAAGGGATAAATTAAAGCTGCAATATGTAACTTCTTGGTTGACCCGACCAAATTCACATAGAAATATGAGTTATAGATCTGTCATCCTCATTGAACGCAAGTCTAAGAAGCGGTAGATCTGTTCTTTGTGCACTATTTCTATGCTTCCCGTTCTTAAGTTTCGTTTTTGCGTCTTTTACTTTCGGTTTAGTACACCAGCTTCAAACAGCTGAAAATACCATATTTTTGGTTATTGACAAGATATTTCACAGCGGTTTAGATGGTACAATCATTCTCTACACTATACATTGCTTGTATTGTCACACAAACTGAAATTAGGCTAACTATCAGAATTGTAGCAACCAGGAAATGTCAGACCACCTTTACAATCATAGTCTCTCTCCCAAGACTCCTTGTATTGCTTTTATCCAAAAGTGGATAAAAAACAACAGATATTTTGATCCATAAATCTGCTACAGTATTATCAAGGCTATCAGCAATGACCACTACAGACTAATTCCTTATTAAACAGAACAAACCAGTCAGAAGTTTCATACATATGCTCTCTCTCTCTCTCTCTCTCTCTCTCTCTCATATGCTCTCTCATATGCTCTCTCTCTCTCTCATATGCTCTCTCTCTCTCATATGCTCTCTCTCTCTCTCTCTCTCTCTCTCTCTCTCTCTCTCTCTCTCTCTCTCTCTCTCTCTCTCTCTCTCTCTCTCTCTCTCTCTCTCTCTCTCTCTCTCTCTCTCTCTCTCTCTCTCTCTCTCTCTCTCTCTCTCTCTCTCTCTCTCTCTCTCTCTCTCTCTCTCTCTCTCTCTCTCTCTCTCTCTCTCTCTCTCTCTCTCTCTCTCTCTCTCAGCTGTTCTCAGCTGTTCTCAGATCAGTAGAGAGACAAACACCTACCTGGAGGTGACAGCATTCCCTCCCCAATATGCCCCCCTAGACACAACTTCGACAACATGACTGCGTGGCCAAGCACGCCTCCAACTCAATCATAAAGTTTGCAGATGACACAACAGTAGTAGGCTTGATTACCAACAATGACAAGACCACCTACAGGGAGGAGGTGAGGGCTCTGGGAGTGTGGTGCCAGGAAAATAACCTCTCACTCAACTTCAACAAAACAAAGGAGATGATCGTGGACTTCAGGAAACAGCAGAGGGTGCACCCCCCTACCCACATCGACGGGACCGCAGTGGAGAAGGTGGAAAGCTTCAAGTTCCTTGGTGTACACATCACTGACAAACTGAAACGGACCACCCACACAGACAGTGTGGTGAAGAAGGCGCAATAGAGCCTCTTCAACCTCAAGAGGCTGAAGAAATTTGGCTTGGCACCTAAAACCCTCACAAACTTTTACAGACGCACAATTGAGAGCATCCTGTCGGGCTGTATCACCGCCTGGTACGGCAACTGCACCGCCCGCAACCGCAGGGCTCTCCAAAGGGTGGTGCGGTCTGCTGAACGCATTACCGGGGGCAAACTACGAGCCCTCCAAGACACCTACAGCACCCGATGTCACAGGAAGGCCAAAAAGATCATCAAGGACATCAACCACCCGAGCCACTGCCTGTTCACCCCGCTATCATCCAGAAGGTGAGGTCAGTACAGCTGCATCAAAGCTGGGACCAAGAGAATGACTGCTAAATAGCCATCACTAGCACATTAGAGGTTGCTGCTGCCTATTGAAATCACTGGCCACTTTAAGAAATGGAACACTAGTCACTTTAATAATGTTTACATATCTTGCACTACTCATCTCATATGTATATACTGTATTCTATTCTATAATATTCTACTGTATCTTAGTCCATGCCGCTCTGTCATTGCTTGTCCATATATGTATACATTCTTAAATTCCATTCCTTACTAGATTTGTGTGTATTGGGTATATGTTGTGAAATTGTTAGATATTACTGCACTGTCGGAGCTAGATCGCAAGCATTTCGCTACACCCGCAATAACATCTGCTAAACACGTGTATGTGACAAATAACATTTGATTTGATTTGATAACCAACACAAATGGGTCACAACCCCTGCAGCTCTGTTGCACCCTGGGTATGTACTGTACATAGTCAATGGTAGGCACCCCTATCAGATCACAGCAAAATCACAATCTACTATTAAGAAATGCTATAGTTGGAAAGAGGGTAGTGTAGAAACCTACCAAAAAACCTAAGACAACTAACAACAATGAGAAATTGTTTGATGAAGAATGCAAAAACATAAGAAAGAAATTGAGAAACCTATTCAACCAAAAACAAAGTGAACCAGAAAACCTTAGCTTACCCCTTCACTATGGTGAAACACTAAAACAATACAGAAATACACTACGGAAAAAGAAGGAACAGCGCGTCAGAAAACAGCTCATTGTGATTGAAGAATCCATAGAATCAAACCACTTCTGGGGAAATTGGAACACACTAAACACACAACAACAGGAAGAGTTATCTATCCAAAATGAGGATGTATGAACCAAGAGTAAAAACATATACATGATCATTTACTAAATTTAGAGTCTGCTATTAAAGACTACCAGAACCCACTGGATTCCCTAATTACAGTGGATGAACTACAGGACAAAATACAAACCCTCCAACCCAAAAAGGCCTGTGGTGTTGATGGTATACTAAACTAAATGATAAAATATACAGACCACAAATTCAAATGGGCTATTCTTAAACTCTTCCAACATTATCCTCAGCTCTGGCATCTTCCCTAATATTTGGAACCAAGGTCTGATCATCCCAATCCACAGTAGTGGAGACAAATTTGACCCCGATAATTACCGTGGGATATGCGTCAGCAGCAATCTCTGAAAAAACCTCTGCAGTATCATCAACAGCAGACTCCAATATTTCCTCAGTGAAAACAATGTCCTGAGCAAATCTTAAATTGGCTTCTTACCAAAATACCATACGGCAGACCACATATTCACCCTGCACACCCTTAATGACAAACAAACAAAATAAAAGCAAAGACTTCTCATGCTTTGTTGATTTCAAAAAAAGCTTTTGACTCAATTTGACATGAGGGTCAGCTATACAAATTGATGGAAAGTGGTGTTGGGAGAAAAGCATACGACATTATAAAATCCATGTACACAAACAACAAGTGTGCAGTTAAAATTGGCAATAAATACACAGATTTCTTTCCTCAGGGCCATGGGGTGAGACAGGGATGCATCTTGAGCCCCACCCTCTTCAACATATATCAGTGAGTTGGTTAGGGCACTAGAACAGCCTGCAGCGCCCAGCCTCACCCTACTGGACTCAGAAATCAAATATCTACTGTTTGCAGATGATCTGGTGATTCCAAGGAGGGCCTACAACATAACCTAGAGCTTCTGCACTGATTATGTCAGACCTGGGCCCTGACAGTAAATCTCAGTAAGGCTAAAATAATGGCGTTCCAAAAAAGGTCCAGTAGCCAAGACAACAAATACAAATTCCACCTAGACACTGTTTCCCTAGAGTACAAAGAATTACAACTACCTCGGCGTAAACATCAACACCACAGGTAACTTCCCCAAAGCTGTGAATGATCTAAGAGACAAGGCAAGAAGGGCCTTATATGCCATCAAAAGTAACAAAAAACTCACACATCCCAATTAGGATCTGGCTAAAAATACTTCAGTCAGTTATAGAACTCATTGCCCTCTATGGTTGTGAGGTCTGTAGTCCACTTACCAACCAATAATTCATAAAATGGGACAAACACCCAATTGAAACTCTGCATGCAGAATTCTGCAAAAATATACTTTGTGTACAATGCAAAACCCCAAACAACGCAAAACCCCAAACAGAGCAGAATTAGGAATATACCCGCTAGTTATCAAAATCCAGAAAAGAGCTGTTAAATTCTACAACCATCTAAAAGGAAGCGATTCCCAAACCTTCCAGAACAAAGCCCTCACCTACAGAGAGATTAACCTGGGGAAGAGTCCCCTAAGCAAGCTGGTCCTGGGGCTCTGTTCACAAACACAAACAGACCCCACAGAGCCCCAGGACAGAAACACATTTAGACCCAACCAAATTATGAGAAAGAAAAAAGATACCTATTTGACACACTGTATAGAATAAACCAAAAAACAAAGTGAATTGGAATGCTATCAGGGCATAAAGCGAGAGTACACAGTGGAAGAATACCTGACCACTGTGACTGACCCAAAATTAAGAAAATCCTTGACTATGTACAGATTCAGTGAGCATAGCCTTGCTATTGAGAGAGGCCGCCGTAGGCAGACCTGGCTCTCAAGAGAAGACAGGCTATGTGCACACTGCCCACAACATGAGGTGGAAACTGAGCTACACTTCCTAACCTCCTGCCAAATGCATGACCACATTAGAGACACATATTTCCCACAGATCATGCAGACCCACAAATAATTTTTCAACAAATCAAACATTGATAAACTCCCATATCTGTTAGGTGAAATACTGCAGTGTGCAATCACAGCAGCAATATTTGTGTCCTGTTGCCATGAGAAAAGGAGAGAGAGAGAGAGAGAGAGAGAGAGAGAGAGAGAGAGAGAGAGAGAGAGAGAGAGAGAGAGAGAGAGAGAGAGAGTGTGAGTGAGTGAGTGAGTGAGTGAGTGAGTGAGTGAGTGAGTGAGTGAGTGAGTGAGTGAGTGAGTGAGTGAGTGAGTGAGTGAGTGAGTGAGAGACTAAGGGAGTGTGAGAGACAGATAGGGAGAGAGAGAGAAAATTGTTTATTTCACTTTGGTTTACTATCTACTTCACTTGCTTTGGCAATGTTAACATACGTTTCCCATGCCAATAAAGCCCTTAAATTGAATTGAATTGAGAGAGACTAAGGGAGTGTGAGACAGATAGGGAGAGAGAGAGAGAGAGAGAGAGAGAGAGAGAGAGAGAGAGAGAGAGAGAGAGAGAGAGAGAGAGAGAGAGAGAGAGAGAGAGAGAGAGAGAGAGAGAGAGAGAGAGAGAGAGAGGATAAGACAGCTGTTTGAGAGTAAAGGTAAAGAGAGATCCTCACGTCCTCCGACTCGAAGATATGGCAAATCATCTTGTACTGGCTTTGTTTCTCCTCCTGGTCAGGTTCAGACACCTCCACGCTGTCCGTTGAGTCTGGGCGGGGCATAATACGGCGTCTCGCCATCAGAACCACGATATTGCCGATGTCAGCGATGTAGGAGATGGTCCTCAGGGGGTGGTCCATCATGGTCTCCTGTAGATAGATAGAGGAGGGATAGGGTTAGGGTCAGGGGTCAGGGGTCAGGGCGGAGGATAGGATGGGCATGAACAGGGGCTCCATCATCACAGTCTCCTACGGTTAGAGAGCGGACGTTCAAGGACCATACGCTTCATGTCTACCAGATTCAACCTTTCTCTATGTCTATGGTCAGAAGGAAAAACACAGAAAGAAGCAGCTCTGGACCAGCAGAAAGAAAGAACCCATTTCAGGACTCCAGACCATTTTGCGACCCTTTGTCTTGGCTGTGTGAGTAAAACATTTTAATAGGTTGCATCGGTGCGAGCTGAACATTCATTACATGGTCATCTCACTCTACTTCTTATTTTTCTTGAGGCTAAAACCATGATTTGGTCGAACAGTAAAGTGCATTATCCTCATGATTCCTGTAATAAAAATGTCTGCCCAGCCTCTGGGCCTGTTTTGATGGGGCCTGCTGCTGTAACTCTCTCTCCCCCGACAGGCGCTCTGGGAGCAAAGAAAATGCTTCTGATTGTATAACATTTCAAAATCCAATTGTTGGAAAAATACAGCTTAGGAAGCAACTACTGTTGAAAGTGTTAAATAGAGGAGGTTATGGGGTTTTTGTAGGTATCATTTTTATTTCTCAACTCTCAATATTCAGCTCAATAGCAACTATTTCCCAACCAACATATTTGATATGGCTTTGAGATACATAGCGTGTGAAACGCGCTGTAGGTCTCATTGGGTAGGCAGTAGGCTATAACGTTTTTTGAAGACATTCCATTTTCTGTTATATTAATACAAGACTACTAGCAGTGGGTATTATATTTAGTGTTAGCGATCTAGCTATTAGCCCCAAATAAATGCGATATAACGCACATGAAGATGTAGGCAAATTCATCTAAAATCAACGTTTATTGGTCGCATACACAGTTTAGCAAATGGTATAGCGGGTGCATCGAAATGCTTATGTTACTGGCTCCTAACAATGCTGTAAAATGTCAATCAAGTATAAAAAAAGACAAAAAAAACAAGAAAGGTTGGAACACACCTAATTAACAACCCAAATAGCCCCCAGTACCCGTCACAGAGGACGTGCGCAAGAACCAGATCACCAGCACCACCAGCACCCCCAGCTCCCCCCTGGAGCCCATCGATGTTCGCTCGGAAAACCTCTTCCAGAGAACAGAGGTAACAATCTATACGTACCGTATGCATGAATCTACACAAGATATACTAAAGAATGGTATGTATTGAACAACTCTAATGAACAACAAAATACTGACAATTCTGGAGCCTTATTTTAACAGTATAATATAACAACAACAACCGAAAATCCATGACAATCACTTGATTAGGTTGCACATCAAAAATAATCTTGAAACATGCCTTCCTGCTTGGACATGTTAGATGAAACAACTTATTTCTTGAATATATTAGCCTACCATCTCAGTAGTCTATTACACAGTCTAAAAAACACGGTGAATTACTTTATACGATTTCTTTAATTTTTTTATCTATTGCGTGACGCCTCAGAAAAATTGGTGGGACCAAATTATGGGCTGGTGCCACGCCACCAACTGAAAAAGTTAATGGCACCAGTGCCACCTGGGGAAAATGTTAGTCTGGAACCAAAATGTTAGTCTGGAACCAAAATGTTAGTCTGGAACCAAAATGTTAGTCAGGAACCAAAATGTTAGTCTGGAGCCAAAATGTTAGTCTGGAACCAAAATGTTACTCTGGAGCCCTGCATTTACTCTGACTAGCGTGGTCTACACCTTTTCCTAGGCCCCCATCAAATATTCCTGATCAATATCCAACACAGTATTATTGAATCATTTCTATAACCTCAAGTCATGTTTTTTCACTATAATAGCAAGGCAACAGCCGCGTTGTGAAAAAAATCTACTGTCAATAAACTCTATTAGATGAGTGTGTCTCAGAACTATAGTGACAGTGTGCCCCAAAGGGGACTGGTGATTGGCTAGTGACTAAGTGGGTGGTGTGGCCATGCCCTCTGATTGGCCCGATGCTGGGATTAATGAGCCCCGACCACCCCACTAAATCTAATTAGCCCAGAGGCTGCCATGGCAACCTGGCTAGTACCTGAGGAAAGGAGGAGAAACATCAATGAGGTGAGCAACATAGAGGACAAGAGAGAATGAGAGGGGGAGAGGGAGACAGAAAGAGAGAGAGAGAGAGAGAGAGAGAGAGAGAGAGAGAGAGAGAGAGAGAGAGAGAGAGCGAGCGAGCGAGAGGGGTAGATGATGAGAGAGAGAGAGAGAGAGAGAGAGAGAGAGAGAGAGAGAGAGAGAGAGCGAGCGAGAGGGGTAGATGATGAGAGAGAGAGAGAGAGAGCGAGCGAGAGGGGTAGATGATGAGAGAGAGAGAGAGAGAGAGAGAGA
>NW_028159253.1:0-2500 GCF_964263955.1 Coregonus lavaretus | reverse complement strand
TATAGACCAGGGGCGGTGTGTTCATTAGGGCGATATGGGCGACGCACTGCCAAACGGGAAAAGGAAGGGATTTCTTTTCTAATCAATTATATCACGGCAACAGTAGTTATCAGTGTTCTAATCTAGACGTCTGATCTGCCACTAAATGTCCAATCAGGCTAAAGTCGTGCTTCAAATGGCCCCGCCCCTTTTGGGGCGATTTCAGTCAGGTTGAAAATCGCCCAGGAGTCTCTCATAGACTATCATGTAAAATCTTTTTTTTTTCAAATATCAGAGCTTTCAATACAATCTCTATGGTTTCCGGGAGGGCTTGCACTTACGCGCTTTCGTCATACGTAACATAAGTAACCATGAACATAACTAAGAAAAGAGCGTGTAGCAGCGTCAATCAATTCACGTACAACTGTCAAGATGGCTAGCTTTGCGAGGCAAAGATGAAACTGAGGGCTCCACCAACCCTGGTATTTTTCTTGGACTTGTCAACTTTGTGGCACAATTAGATGAGGTGTTTGATGACCATCTTAAAAATGCTAAAGTTTTCAAGGGCACATCAAAGACCATTCAAAACGAGCTACTGGAGTGTATGCTAGCGGTCATGAGGGAACATATTGTGGAGGAGGTGAAGTCGGCGAACTTCGTAGCTATCCAAGCTGACGAGACCACGGACGTTTCTACACAGACACAGCTGGTGCTTGTGCTGAGGTACATAGATAGCAACCACAAAGTGCAGGAGCGCTTTTTTGAGTTCCTTCCCATCTCGGAATCAACCTCAGTCTCAATCGCCAGTGTGCTTTTGGAGAGACTGAACGGTCTTTTTGCCGACGACGAGAAAGTCAAACTCATTGCGCAAGCTTACGATGGAGCCAGTGTGACGAGGGGAGAGAAGGCTGGTGTGTAGCAAAAGGTGCGTGAGCATTTCAAGAATGCCCATTACGTGCATTGCTATGCGCATCAGCTGAATTTGATCATGCAGCAAGCTAGAACAGTTTAAGTACAAGTAATGTAGCCTCTCTCTCTCTTTGTCCCTCCCTGTCTGTCTCTTTAACACACACACGCCCAAATCAGTTCACAGTTGATGTTGTTTAAAATAGTTATTTTTCATTTAAAAAAAAAAAAAAAAAAAAAAAATCTGTTCATGTTCATTTTTACAAATCTATACAATTGGCCAGAATATATATGGTTGTTCATATTTACAAATCTATACAATTGGCCAGAATATGGTTGTTCATTTTTACAAAGCCATACAGATAGCGGTGTTTACCTTTTCTAGAAATTATTTTCAAATTCTGTTTTCAGGCAAAATGTCTATCACTGTTCATTTTCACAAATCTATACAAGAGGGCAGAATATGGAAGTCTATAAAAATTTCTTATTACCAATAACTTGCATCAATGTTTTCAGTAGCCTCTATCAAAAGCTCCTGCTTGCTTGTTGTGAATTATGCTCAGGTGCACATATTTCCAATTCAACCATGAGGCCTTTTTGAAGCAAGTAATGTGTATATCAGTATTGACTTATATGCTGCCCCTGTCTTCATGTTGTTGCTGGACATATCTTTTTTAAAATGTGTGTAGGTCACCTAAATCATCAGAAAAATTGCCCCCCCTGAGAATTTTTTCAGGAGCCGCCACTGGTATAGACTACAGTATGGACTACAGTATAGACTACAGTATGGACTACAGTATAGACTACAGTATAGACTACAGTATATACTACAGTATAGACTACAGTATAGACTACAGGACTACAGTATAGACTACACTATAGACTACAGTATAGACTACAGTATAGACTACAGTATAGACTACAGGACTACAGTATAGACTACAGTATAGACTACAGTATAGACTACAGTATAAACTACAGCTCAGTGCATTTTGATCAGGAAGGCTGTAAAATGCTGAGTCACTACGGTATTTGCTATGGTCTGGAAGTGTGTCGGGAGGTGGAGGGCTGATAAACCAGGAAGATGTTAGGAAGTGCCAGGTCATGTGACAGGAAGTGAGTGAGGAGAAGTGACACTGTCATAGGTAGCAATGTACTGATGTTAGATCTTGACCCCTGTACATATCTCTCCCACAACTATTAGATCACTTGCGATTGAGACGTTCATAAAGCAGTAATTAATATTAGACAGTATTAAACTAGATAGATATTACCCATGACCAGTTAGAAAAACATAGTGCAGTATAAGTACAGGTGGGACTCTATCCAGAAGTTCCTTTGTAAGACAATAATTTGTACTGCCTACTGTCCACTAGGGTCAACCCAACATGTTCAACCACATCATGAAAGAATAAAAAATAGAATCTTTCTCTCTCCTCACCTAGATGTGGCTGACGGCCTCCGGGTGTTCTATACATTCTATAGTATAGAGCTGGGTATTGTAGATGAGATCTGTGTCTGGTCTACAGTATAGAGCTGTGTATTGTAGATGAGATCTGTGTCTCTCCTCACCTTGATGTGGCTGACGGCCTCCTGGGCCTGCATCATGCGGACA
>NW_028159254.1:2500-20096 GCF_964263955.1 Coregonus lavaretus | reverse complement strand
AGCCTGTAACAAATATACTGAACAAAATATAAATGCGGCATGCAACAATTTCAAAGATTTTACTGAGTTCCAGTTCATATAAGGAAATCAGTCAATTGAAATTAATTAATTAGGCCCTAATCTATGGATTTCACATGACTGGGAATACATACACTACCGTTCAAAGGTTTGGGGTCACTTAGAAATGTCCTTCCTAGAAGGTCATCATCCCGGAGTCGCCTCTTCGCTGTCGACATTGATACTGGTGTTTTGTGGGTACTATTTAATGAAGCTGCCAGTTGAGGACCTATGAGGCACCTGTTTCTCAAACTAGACACTCTAATGTATTTGTCCTCTTGCTCAGTTGTGCACCGGGGCCTCCCACTCCTCTTTCTATTCTGGTTAGAGCCAGTTTGCGCTGTTCTGTGAAGGGAGTAGTACACAGCGTTGTACGAGATCTTCAGTTTCTTGGCAATTTCTCGCATGGAATAGCCTTCATTTCTCAGAACAGGAATAGACTGACGAGTTTCAAAAGAAAGTTATTTGTTTCTGGCCATTTTGAGCCTGTAATCGAACCCACAATTGCTGATGCTCCTGATACTCAACTAGTCTCAAGAAGGCCAGTTTTATTGCTTCTTTAATCAGCACAACAGTTTTCAGCTGTGCTAACATCATTGCAAAAGGGTTTTCTAATGATCAATTAGCCTTTTAAAATGATAAACTTGGATTAGCAAACACAACGTGCCATTGGAACACAGGACTGATGGTTGCTGATAATGGGCCTCTGTACACCTATGTAGATATTCTATAAAAAATCAGCCTTTTCCAGCTACAATAGCCAATTACAACATTAACAATGTCTACACTGTATTTCTGATCAATTTGATGTTATTTTAATGGACAATTTATTTATTTTTTATTTTGAAAACAAGGACATTTCTAAGTTACCCCAAACTTTTGAACGGTAGTGTATATGCATCTGTTGTTCACAGATACTGTACATAAAAAAAAGGTAGGGGCGTGGATCAGAAAACGAGATAGTATCTGGTGTGACCACCATTTGCCTCATGCAGCGCGACACATCTCCTTTGCATAGAGTTGATCAGGCTGTTGATTGTGGCCTGTGGATAGCCCACGCCAAACCTCAGTCAGGTCAAAACCCTGGTGAGGACGACGAGCACACAGATGAGCTTCCCTGAGACGGTTTCTTTCAGTTTGTGCAGAAATTCTTTGGTTGTGCAAACCCACAGTTTCATCAGCTGTCCGGATGGCTGGTCTCAGACAATCCCACAGGTGAAGAAGTCGGATGTGGAGGTCCTGGGCTGGCGCGGTTACATGTGGTCTGCGGTTGTACGCCGGTTGGGCATACTGCAAAATTCTCTAAAACAATGTTTTGGTAGACAAATGAACATTAAATTCTCTGGCAACAGCTCTGGTGGACATTCCTGCAGTCAGCATGCCAATTGCACACATTATGTTGTGTGACAAAACTGCACATTTTAGAGTGGCCTTATATTGTCCCCAGCACAAGGTGCACTTGTGTAATCATCATGCTGTTTAATCAACTTCTTGATATGCCACACCGGTCAGGTGGATGGATTATCTTGGCGAAGGAGAAATGCTAACTAACAGGGATGTAAACAACTTTGTGCACAAAACCCTTTTTTGCATATGGAACATTTCTTGGATCTTTTATTTCAGCTCATGAAACATGGGACGAACACTTCACAAGTCGCATTTATATTTTTGTTCAGTGTATTTCAATGTAACATTGAGCTTCAACCAATGCATATAATATTGTACTGTATGTATTGGGCAATGTACTTATTATTCTCATCCTAGTAGCTTCACTCTCTAATCGCCTGTGCCAATGAGCAGCCATTTTCCTGTAAGAGTTATTAGCAAAGAGATGATGTTTTTCCACTCTGAATATGAAACTGTAATAGAAGATAAGCCAGCCTAATAGTTCCATTTGAGCTAAGCTTGATGATGGGCTGTGTGTCAGTGAAGAGACTGGTTCCCCAGACAGGACTGATCAGCTCAGAGGCAGAGCATGTTTAAGTTGTGTGAGAGGGGTAATACATCTCTATTAGGAAGGGGAAAACGCATGTCACCCTCTATGAATTAGGCTTGATACCAGAGCTCTTTGCTGTGTTTGTGTGTGATCAATGAGAGAGAGAAAGAGAGAGAAATGCTGTTAATATTTATTATTTCACTTTTGTTTACTATCTACTTCACTTGCTTTGGCAATGTCAACATGCCGATAAAGATCTTAAATTGAATTGAGAGAGTCAAATTTCTACGGTTTGCTGATGATCTGGTGATTCTGTCCCCAACCAATGAGGGCCTAGAGCAGCACCTAGATCTTCTGCACAGATTCTGTCAGACCTGGGCCCTGACAGTAAATCTCAGTAAGACAAAAATAATAATGGTGTTCCAAAAAAGGTCCAGTTGCCAGGACCACGAATACAAATTCAATCTAGACACCATTGCCCTAGAGCACACCAAAAACCATACATACGTCGGTCTAAACATCAGGGCCACAGGTAACTTCCACACAGCTGTGAATGATCTGAGAAACAAGGCAAGAAGGGCCTTCTGTGCCATCAAAAAGGAAAATGCATTTGACATGCTAATTAGGATCTGGCTAAAAAATACTTGAATCAGTTATAGAACCCATTGCCTTTTATGGTTGTGAGGTCTGGGGTCCACTCATCAACCAATAATTCACAAAAATAGGACAAACACCAAATTGAGACTGCATGCAGAATTCTGCAAAAATATCCTCTGTGTACAATGTAAAACACCAAATAATGCATGCAGAGCAGAATTAGGCAGATACCCGCTAATTATCAAAATCCAGAAAAGAGCGTTACATTCTACAACCACCTAAAAGGAAGCAATCCCCAAACCTTCTATAACAAAGCCATCACCTACATAACCTGGAGAAGAGCCCCCTAAGCAAGCTGGTCCTGGGGCTCTGTTCACAAACACAAACAGACCCCACAGAGCCCCAGGACAGCAACACAATTAGGACAGCAACACAATTAGACCCAACCATGAGAAAACAAAATTATAATTACTTGACACATTGGAAAGAATTTACAAAAAAACAGCATACTCGAATGCTATTGTGGCCTGAACGGAGAGTATACAGTGGCAGAATACCTGACCACTGTGACTGACCCAAACTTAAGGAAATCTTTGACTATGTACAGACTCAGTGAGCATAGCCTTGCTATTGAGAAAGGCCGCTGAAGGCAGACCTGGCTCTCAAGAGAAGACAGGCTATGTGCACACTTTCCACAAAATGAGGTGGAAACTGAGCTGCACTTCCTAAACTCCTGCCAAATGTATGATCATATTAGAGACAAATATTTCCCTCAGATTACACAGACCCACAAAGAATTCGAAAACAAATCCAATTTTGATAAACTCCCATATCTATTGGGTAAAATACCACAGTGTGCAATCACAGCAGCAATAATTGTGACCTGTTGCCACAAGAAAAGGGCAACCAGTGAAGAACAAATACCATTGTTGTCACGATCGTTCATGAACGAGAAGGACCAAGGCGCAGCGTGATATGCATTCATATTATTTCACAAATAAACACACAACCAAAACAACAAACGAAACGTGACGTCCAAGGTAGACAAATAACATACCTCACACGGAACAAGATCCCACAACCCACTAGTGCCAACGGGCTACCTAAGTATGGTCCCCAATCAGAGACAACGAGCTACAGCTGCCTCTGATTGGGAACCACCCTGGCCAACATAGATCTAAACGATCTAGAAACTAACATAGACAAACCCAACACAGAAAATACACACCCTTACTCAACAAATACAAGTCCCTAGAGTCAGGGCGTGACAATTGTAAATACAACCTATATGTATGTTTATTTATTTTCCCTTTTGCACTTTAACATATTTGCACATCATTACAACACTGTATATAGACATAATATGACATTTCAAATGTCTTTATTCTTTTGGAACTTTTGTGGGTGTAATGTTTACTGTACATTTTCTATTGTTTATTTCACTTTTGTTTCTTATCTATTTCACTTGCTTTGGCAACATAAACATATGTTTCCCATGCCAATAAAGCCCCTTAAATTGAAATTTAATTGAGAGAGCGAGAGAGCGAGAGAGTGAGCGAGAGGGAGAGCGAACACCCATGCTTAATACCCTTAATACCCATGGGAGGCTCTGTCCTCTCTACCCCAGTCCTGAGTGCTCGAGCTGGGCTTCTTATCTCTCTGCTCTCCCCTCATCTGCAGCAGACCAATTTACATAACTGCCACATAAAACGGATCACACAATCAAGCACACACGCGCACACGTACATACTTGCACAAGATAAAGGTATCCTGACAGAAGATCCCTCTTTCTTGGTTTCTCTCTTCGTCTCCTTGAGTTACTGATTTTATCTACTCTCTCTCTCTCTCTCTCTCTCTCTCTCTCTCTCTCTCTCTCTCTCTCTCTCTCTCTCTCTCTCTCTCTCTCTCTCTCTCTCTCTCTCTCTCTCTCTCTCTCTCTCTCTCTCTCTCTCTCTCTCTCTCTCTCTAAGGAGAATGCTAAGGAGGGATCCGGATGAGCCAGCACAGGAGCCGAGGTAAACAGAGCCTTCAGGTGACAAAAAGCCCTGTCCGCCCCAGCTGTCCACTGCAGTCGCACCGGTCCCCCTTCAGCAAGGAGGTAATGGGAGCTGCTACCTGACCAAAGCCCCAGATAAACCTCCGGTAGTAGTTGGCAAACCCTAAGAACCGCTGCACTTCCTTTACCGTGGTTGGAGTCAATTACGCACGGCTGAAATGCGGTCATTCTCCATCTCCACCCCTGATGCGGACAGGCGGTACCCTAGGAAGGAGACGTACTGTTGGAAGAACAGACATTTCTCAGTCAGTCGAATAAGCACCTTGCGCACCAGGGACACATGCTCGGCGCGTGCAGCGGAGTATATGAGAATGTCATCTATATACACAACTACACCCTGCCCATGCAGGTCCCTGAATATCTCGTCTACAAAGGATTGGAAGACTGATGGAGCATTCATCAACCCGTACGAGGTACTCATAGTGCCCAGAGGTAGTACTAAATGCAGTCTTCCAATCATCCCCCTCCCGGATACGCACCAGGTTGTACACGCGCCTGAGATCCAGTTTTGTGAAGAAGCGCGCCCCGTGCAATGACTCGGTCACACTGGCTATGAGAGGCAACGGGTAACTGTACTTCACCGTGATCTGATTTATACCCCGATAGTCAATGCACGGGCGTAAACCTCCATCCTTCTTCTTCACAAAAATGAAACTTGAGGAGGCAGGTGAAGTGGAAGGCCGAATGTATCCCAGTCCCAGATATTCGGAGACATATGTTTCCATAGCCGCCGTCTCCTCCTGTGACAGAGGATACACGTGACTCCTGGGAAGTGCTGCATCTACCTGGAGATTTATCGCACAATCCCCCCGTCGATGGGGTGGTAATTGAGTCGCCTTCTTTTTACAGAAGGCGAGAGCCAAATCGGCATATTCGGGGGGAATGTGCATGGGGGAGACCTGGTTTGGACTTTCCACCGAAGTTGCACCTATGGAAACACCTACACACCTCCCTGAGCTCTGACGTGACCATCCCTTCAGAGCCCTCTGTTGCCACGAAATAGTGGGGTCATGATGGGCCAACCAGGGAAGCCCCAACACCACAGGAAACGCAGGAGAATCGATCAGGAAGAGACTAATACTCTCCTCATGACCGTCCTGCGTTATCATACATAGTGGAGCTGTGACCTCCCTGATCAGGCCCGACCCTAAAGGACGACTATCTAAGGCATGTACATGAAAGGGCACATCAACAGGAACAATAGGGATCCCTAATCTAAGTGCAAATGCACGGTCAATAAAGTTCCCAGCTGCGCCTGAATCTACTAGCGCCTTATGCTGGGAATGCAGGGAAAACTCAGGAAACTTTATACAGACATACATGTGCGCAATAGGGAGCTCTGGGTGAGTCGGGTGCCTACTCACCTGGGATGATCCACCTTTGCCCTGCCTGCTGCCTTGACTCCATGGCGAACCTCCCCAACACCGACCAGCAGTGTGCCCTCTGCGGCCACACTTGGTGCAGGAAACGGCCCCCCCTCCAGTGACCCTTAGAGCAGCACCTCCAAGCTCCATAGGGATAGGGTCGGAGGTGCTGGGGGATGGAATGGACGGACCCTGATCCGGACGTCCGCCTTTGGCCAACAGGTTATCCAGCCGGATGGATAAATCCACCAGCTGGTCAAGTGTAAGGGTGGTGTCTCTGCAGGCCAGCTCCCAACGAACGTCCTCCCTTAGACTACACCGGTAATGGTCGATCAGGGCCCTCTCATTCCATCCCGCGCTGGCAGCCAGGGTCCTGAAGTCCAGTGCGAAGTCCTGTGCGCTCCTCTTCCCCTGTCTGAGATGGAACAAGCGTTCCCCCGCCCCTCTCCCCTCAGGTGGATGATTGAAGACCGCCCGGAAACGGCGGGTGAAATCCTCGTAGCGAACCAACGTAGCGTCTATCCCTCACCATTCGGCATTGGCCCACTCCAGCACTTTCCCCGAAAAAAACAGGAGATGAGGGCGGACACTCTCTCGTAACCCGAGGGAGCCGGTTGGACGGTCGCCAGGTAGAGCTCCACCTGGAGCAGGAACCCCTGGCACCTGGCAGCCGTCCCATCATAGTTATTCGGGAGCGAGAGCCGAATCCCACTGGGTCCAGGTGACGGAGGGGTGGACAGTGGTGTGGGTTGAGGTGAAGTTGATGGGGTTGTGGGAAAACCCTCTCTCTCCCATCGCTCCATGGTGTGCAGCATGCGATACATGGCTGTGCCCAGATTGTGGAGCATCGTCGCATGCTGCTGGACGCGCTCCTCCACCGGTAGCGGAGGACTGGGTGCACCTGCTGACTCCATATGAGGGTGCGTGATTCTGTCAGGTGTTAGTGTGCAGCGGTAGGATGGAGTCAGGCGCAGGACACAGAACTGAGTAATAGACAAACTTTACTCAAAAAACAAAAAATCTAATTTCCACGCAGGGAAATACATCAGCTCACAGCAGTATAAACACCAAACAAAGAACAATCACGCACAACACCATGAGGGAACCAGAGGGATAAATAGGGAAACAAATTAACGTGATGGGAAACAATACAGACAATACAGGTGTGTACAATACAGACAAAACAAATGGAAAACAGAAACGTGGATCGGTGGCAGCTAGAAAGCCGGTGACGACGACCGTCGATAGCCGCCCGCACAAGGAGAGGCACCAACTTCGGCGGAAGTCGTGACACTCTCTCTCTCTCTCGCTCTCGTTCTCTCTCTCTCTATTCACTGCTGTTCTACATCTGTCAGTGCGTGTGTAGTGTTTAATGTTTTCTCTGTATACTCTGGAGCTGTGGAGGAGCTACTGCAGCCCATTGCCAAACACTACACTCACTATAGCGTCAAACAGAACAAGCGGACTGTGAACAAGCGGACTGTACCATGCTGCTAACGGAGGAACTAGCCATAGCTGTTCTAAAGCCAAATGATACAGTTTCATGTCTTGCAAGTTGATATGACCAAGATTGGTTGCAGAAACATCCATTCACTGACTGTGTTGGTGGTCGTCCAAGGACTGAAGCCAAAACCACAGCAAACACATCACTCTTGCTGATAGCAATGCACCCGGCGACGCTACCACTCTCCCCGTGCGAGTCTTCTATCCCTCCTCCTCTCTCTCTCCCTCTCTTTCTCTATTCCCTCTCTGCTTCTCTCTGTTGTTTTGACTTTCTCGCTCTCTCTCGCCCTGTTCTAATCTTTCTCCACCCACTCTCACTCTCTTCATCTTCCTCTCCAACACTCTTTCGTTCTCTCTCTTGCTCCTCTCACTAATTGAGGCAGGTGGTGTCTTTTATTCAGCCATTCAGAAACCACTCAGCTCTACTTGCCATGCGTATCGAATGTGAAGGGTGTGCATCCTTTTGCGTGAGTGTGTGCGGGAGTTAGCTTTCTTTGTGAGTGTGTGTGGGTGTGAGTTCGGCAGAGTGTGTTCGTTGGTGTGTTCGTTACTGTGCTTGTGCGTCCGTTAGTGGGTGTGTGTCAGAATGTGTGTGTGCCTACCTGTGTGCATGACAGCAGTGGAATTCTAATGGCTCTTCTCTAGCCTCTCAAACAACCACTCGATGGGTCTTAACGTGTAATTAATCAATTCAGCTCACTAAGAGGGTCTATTTATAACAGCACCATAACACTTCCCATAGAACACCACGTAACCTGGGCTGTGGCTGAAATGGCACCCTATTGGGCTCTGGTCAAAAGTAGGGAATAGGGTGCCATTTGGGGTGCAGCCTGGATTGATGGCAGCACATTCACAAGAAAATATAACAATATGAAATGGAGATAAAGATGGAGATGGAGATAAAGATGGAGATAAAGATGGAGATAAAGATGGAGCTGGAGATAAAGATGGAGATGGAGATAAAGATGGAGATAAAGATGGAGATAAAGATGGAGAAAAGGATAAAGATAGAGATAAAGATGGAGAGAGATCAATGATAGCAGGACACATAGCTTTTTAACCTCTCCATCATTGCAGTGTGAAATCAGAAGAATAAACATGTATGTTTTGTGGTTGAAGTTAACACTGCATGAAATGGGTGGTTGTCATCATTTGATACGGTCATTAATTGATGGGCTGACGGAGGTGCCTGAGGAAGACTGAGTCAGAACGTGTTGCGTGTATAGGTTTTCAAAATGTCTTTAGCTGTAGGCCACTTCTTGCTGTTTGTATCAAGGATTATTTGTGTGTCATTATGGTCAGTTAGAACTGAACCCAATGCCGCTAATAGTAAAATAATGGATGGCGTGTCATGCAAAGAATGATTTGTATACACAAATTAATCGGCTGTCATTCAGAATCAAACCAGCATTCCCCAAAATCAACTCAAATGTGTAGGCTCAGTCTCTGAATCACAAATTCAATTGCTAAATCAAATCTCTGTTTAGGTGAACAACAATGTATCTGTCCTCAGATTAAAGTAAATGTTCAATTCAAATTTGTTCTAAAATCAAGCAAGAATTCCCCAAATAAGCAAAATCCAGTTAATCCAGACACGACATATGAAATAAGAATTTACCCAAAATATATAAGTCAAATCAAATCAAATTGTATTTGTCAAATGCGCCGAATACAACAGGTTTAGACCTTACAGTGAAATGGGCCCTCCTGTAGCTCAGTTGGTAGAGCATGGTGCTTACAATGCCAGGATTGTGGGTTTGATTCCCACGGGGGGCCAATATGAAAAATGCACTCACTAACTGTAAGTCGCTCGGGATAAGAGCCCTTAACCAACAATGTCGTTTTAAGAAAAATAAGTGTTAAGTAAAAAATAGATAAGAAGAAAAATAACAAATAGCTTTCACACTTTGTTGCTTGGGGGTCAATAGTCCACCCAAAGAAAACGTATCTTGATGATCAATCCAATATCCCTTAGTCTTTGAGAAAGGTCTCACTTGTATGGAGTGGGAGAACTAGTATTTTAAACTATAAATTGTTTCGTAGAACATTTATGACCACAAAGTGCAGTTGGCAATCTGGCTTCCCCCTCCACCTCCTATTTCACTCAAACCAGGAAGTGACTATGGGTGTAGCTCATTGTGGCTAGGGGGTGACTGGGGCGGAGCCCACGGCCTCTACCATGAAACCTTGTGGGTTACATACAGTACAGTCTATTATGCCGAGTGAAGTGTATACACTTTCTTTTTACCTAACCCATTGCATTGCTAGGTCTTCTTCCATGGTAAAACACAAGTGGATGTTTCTTGTTCACTTGTTTTTTCTGTGTTAACTCAATTATTTAGTTTACACCTGCACAGCTTCCCACCTGCACCTCTTGGCTCTGCCTCAATAAAATATGATTAGTTACGGCATTGCTCCCATTAACCATCATTACTTACCATTAGAGCCCTGTTACAAACCAGGGCCTGCTATTACTTTAACTCCTCTTCTTCTCTGCACTGCCCACAGTTGCCTGGCACCCACAAACACACACCCACACACACATCTTGGGGAGGGAGTTTCTCCTCTCCTTCACCAGCCAGAAAAGCCATTAAAAACAGTGATTATGAGAAGAAAAGGGCAGAAATCAAAGAGATTTGAGCTCATTCACTGGTGTGTTCCTCTCTGTCCCTATTCCCTGTTCTCCCCTCTCTATATCTAGTGCAGAGATGAGCCCCCCATGCCAGTCCTGTATTGTATCACAGACAATCCACACACATCCCCATCACCTCCCTATCTTCCCCTACTGTTTCTGCCATTGTGCCAAGCCCTTGTTATGTTATGTCCCAATCAAATCCTCACAGAATAGCAAAAGGGGGAGATAAATTGTAGCTAAACCCACATCCACCACATCACACCACATTATACACAGGAAACATAGTATGGGCAGAGGAAAAAGAGGATGATATAAAAACATATGCAGATATATACAGTGAGAATATATACCCAGTTAGCACATTTGGTTCCTTGGAAGTTGTTGGAACGTACGTTTTTGGTTTCCTATTGTTTCTGGGAACAAAGCCATAAGTTTCCTGACCTGTAAAATTGAAAGTTTTTTTTAAACGTTCTGGGAACGGAAGTGAAGATTTCACCCGTTTTGGGAACTTTCATTTTTAGGTTGCAGGGAGGTTCTGAGAACATTTTACTATGGTTCCCTGAAAGGTTTCCTGGGAGGTTTTTATTAACGTTCTGAGAACGGAAATTATAGGTTATTTAAAAGGTAATTAATTACATTCTGAGAACGTTAATGTTTGAATGAAATGTAAAGGTTATTTGGAGGTTTTTGAATAACTTCCTTAAAACTTTCTCTGAATGTTTCTAGAAGACTTAATTGTGCAAACACATTTCTTTTTTTATTGTGGTACAGTGTCAGTGAGATTCAAACCTATTATCTTCTGTTCTCTATCAATGGAATTAGTCCACTGCGCCACCAGGATGGAGATAGCATTACATTTTTTTTTTACTCATACATAGCTATTCATTTTAGTCAAAGGAAACAAGCACTCATTGAGATCAGGTGTGGCCCGTTCTACAAGCTGTCACAGTCTCACATCAAAATTAGATGTTCATCCATGTTTCTTAAATGTCAAATTTCTAAGTTGTTCCAGATTTTAAAGTGTTTAAGGTTAGGCATCAACTCTGAATTTTCAAGGTAAGGGTTAAGGTTTAGAATAGGCTTAAAACAAAAATAAATGTATGTCACTGGATTTGAACATGCAACCTTTGAAATCAGAGGCATATGCTTACACCCATCCACCATCCACGTCCACAGTGCCCTAGCAAAACAGAAATCTCACTGTTGCCCGTAGTGGCCGGTTTCCACGTCATCTCCTGACTTCCTCAGACATGGATGGACGTCAAATACTTACTTGTATCACCGGTGACCTGGCTGAGCCAATAAATGGGCGCGGCCAACACACCTGAACACACTTAACAAGATAGGATGGAGAGAGTTTTGTTGACGCTGAGAACAGAATGTATATGCTTTAAAATAACATTCTTAGAACATTCTTTGAACGTTGCTAATGTTTTCTTGTGGTTTTTCTGAAAAGTTTTCTTAATGTTCTGAGAGCATGTCTTTAAGTAGAACCGTGAGGAAACCTGCAAAAAACGTTATGCTGAAGTACTAAAATTCCCACAGAAGAATGTTGTTTCTTAACGTTCTCTGAATTATCTGAGAACATGGCTTTAAGTAGAACCGTGAGGAAACCTGAGGAAAACATTATGCTGAAGTACTGAAATTCCAACAGAGGAACATTGTTTCCTAACATTCTCTGAAGCATTTGAGAACAATCCCAATGTCAAACCAGTTGGAGAATGTTCCTAGAACATTACCAAACATTAAGTTAAAAGTAACCATGTTTGAACTTTTAGGAAACGTTCTGTTAAAGTAATGAAATACCAAGAAAATAACAATATTTTGTCAAGTTCCTTAAATGTGCTGAGAATGTTCCAAAACCAAGCAACTATCTTACACCATTCCCAGAAAGTTGTGGCAAGGTTGTATGCATAATAACCATAGGTCAACCTCGCTCTCACCAAGCTCTAAGAAACATATGGTTCCCCGAACATTATGTGCTACCTGGGTAGGTATATGTAGGAGTGGTTTATATACAGTGGGGAAAAAAAGTATTTAGTCAGCCACCAATTGTGCAAGTTCTCCCACTTAAAAAGATGAGAGAGGCCTGTAATTTTCATCATAGGTACACGTCAACTATGACAGACAAAATGAGAAAAAAAAATCCAGAAAATCACATTGTAGGATTTTTAATGAATTTATTTGCAAATTATGGTGGAAAATAAGTATTTGGTCAATAACAAAAGTTTCTCAATACTTTGTTATATACCCTTTGTTGGCAATCACACAGGTCAAACGTTTTCTGTAAGTCTTCACAAGGTTTTCACACACTGTTGCTGGTATTTTGGCCTATTCCTCCATGCAGATCTCCTCTAGAGCAGTGATGTTTTGGGGCTGTCGCTGGGCAACACGGACTTTCAACTCCCTCCAAAGATTTTCTATGGGGTTGAGATCTGGAGACTGGCTAGGCCACTCCAGGACCTTGAAATACTTCTTACGAAGCCACTCCTTCGTTGCCCGGGCGGTGTGTTTGGGATCATTGTCATGCTGAAAGACCCAGCCACGTTTCATCTTCAATGCCCTTGCTGATGGAAGGAGGTTTTCACTCAAAATCTCACGATACATGGCCCCATTCATTCTTCCTTTACACGGATCAGTCATCCTGGTCCCTTTGCAGAAAAACAGCCCCAAAGCATGATGTTTCCACCCCCATGCTTCACAGTAGGTATGGTGTTCTTTGGATGCAACTCAGCATTCTTTGTCCTCCAAACACGACGAGTTGAGTTTTTACCAAAAAGTTCTATTTTGGTTTCATCTGACCATATGACATTCTCCCAATCCTCTTCTGGATCATCCAAATGCACTCTAGCAAACTTCAGACAGGCCTGGACATGTACTGGCTTAAGCAGGGGGAAACGTCTTGCACTGCAGGATTTGAGTCCCTGGCGGCGTAGTGTGTTACTGATGGTAGGCTTTGTTACTTTGCTCCCAGCTCTCTGCAGGTCATTCACTAGGTCCCCCCGTGTGGTTCTGGGATTTTTGCTCACCGTTCTTGTGATCATTTTGACCCCACGGGGTGAGATCTTGCGTGGAGCCCCAGATCAAGGGAGATTATCAGTGGTCTTGTATGTCTTCCATTTCCTAATAATTGTTCCCACAGTTGATTTCTTCAAACCAAGCTGCTTACCTATTGCAGATTCAGTCTTCCCAGCCTGGTGCAGGTCTACAATTTTGTTTCTGGTGTCCTTTGACAGCTCTTTGGTCTTGGCCATAGTGGAGTTTGGAGTGTGACTGTTTGAGGTTGTGGACAGGTGTCCTTTATACTGATAACAAGTTCAAACAGGTGCCATTAATACAGGTAACGAGTGGAGGACAGAGGAGCCTCTTAAAGAAGAAGTTACAGGTCTGTGAGAGCCAGAAATGTTGCTTGTTTTTAGGTGACCAAATACTTATTTTCCACCATAATTTGCAAATAAATTCATTAAAAATCCTACAATGTGATTTTCTGGAAAAGAAATGCTCAATTTGTCTGTCATAGTTGACGTGTACCTATGATGAAAATTACAGGCCTCTCTCATCTTTTTAATTGGGAGAACTTGCACAATTGGTGGCTTTTTTTCCCCACTGTAAGAAGATATAGTATGGGCCTTATGGTGCTTTCTCATACAGGAAATGTAAGAGTGGTTTTATTTCAGAGCATAGCCAGATAGTCAGTTAGCAGACTGGTGCTGCAATGGAATGGAATTTGGACTTGGAGTTTGACTCTTTGAATTTCACTCTGTTTGGTGAGTCAGAGAGCCTTTGAGGATCTCAGAATGTATGTAGGCCTTTGTTCTGTATGGATGTATGAGCCAAGTGTGAGTGCTGTGTGAGTGCTGTGTGAGTGCTGTGCTTCGCTACAATCAGAGTACATGCATATACAGTAGCTAATTCTCTTTCTGTTTTCGTGTGTGTGTTTGCGTGTGCTTCTCTCTGGTGTACACCGACAGTGGACTGGGCATCCACGTAATGTTAAAAAGGGACGCCGGGGTGTGTATTAATCCAGATTTATGTCTCTGACCCTCCCGTCTGTGCTGTGATTGGTCGAGAGACAGATCAGAATGTCCTCCCCGGGCCCTGGCTCTTCATCATGTCAGGAAGGCAATCAGGAAAATAAGGTCTGCTTAGATTTACTCCTGCAGGAGGAGGCAGTCTATGCATGCTCGCTTGAGGAGGACCCAGCCACAGCCACAAAAGTATCTGCCGTTTAGCGGCTTGGTTTTTGTCTCTCCCTTTCGCCAGGTGATGGATGTGTGGAGATCACTCATTCCTTATAACCCAGAGAGGGGTGGCATCCATCACGCTCTCCCCCCCACTCTTCCCCCCGCCTCGCACCTCCTCACCCCCCTGTCTACCCCCTCCCCGTACCGCCACCGTAACATAAGCTGTCTCTCAAACTGACAGCCTCATCCAATATATCAGACGCCACCAGCCCACAGGACTCTATTATTTATAATCAGCTCTTCGACAATGAACACTTACACAGGCCAGCCAATTCACGGAGGTGTGTGTGTGGGGGGTGTTGGTGTGTGTGTGTGTGTGTGTGTGCTCCTGTGTGTGTGTGTTCCATCATCTCAACCTTGAGGAACATTTTCCTCTACAACACCTTTCACTGTCTGGCTTTCATTCAAATCAAGTGGATCTTTAACAGCCATGAATCCAGTAAAGGACAGCTAGGCCTAGTCTGGCTTCAGCTCCAGCCCTAACCTCACAGCACTTACCCAGTCAAATAAATACTAAGATAAGATGTCAGCTTTCAATCCTCTCTGCTGACGATGAAGCCACTGCCAAAGACAACATGCACAGCTTGTCTCTCGGCAGCAGAAATTATTTTCTCAGTGAGGGGAGTGTTTGTTGGTTGTGTTGTGACATAGTACAGCAATTACAGCATATGTAGTCTGCATTCCAGTGTAATTGGGTAACATTTGGAAGCCCTAGGGGGTGTGTGTGCTGGGGACGGGGGGGTGTCAGAAGGGTCGAGGCGGCGATGGCGGGTGTAGGGGGGAGGGTATGCGGTTGTTTATGTGTGTGTGTTTAAGGCTAGATTAGAGAACAGTCAACTCTTACACACACACACACACACACAAACAAACTTCCTCAGTGTAGACACAAGCACACGAAACGCCGTATGCTGCCAAAACTAACACTAACTCGCTACTTTCCCGATATGTTTTCCAGATAACTTTTTAAGTATTCAGAGTTGATTCTTTCCTCGAGGAAACGTTTCTTGTTTCGTCCTCTTCTCCCTGTTCCTGTGGGAGAGGAAGAGGAGGTGATAAGAAACTAAGATGCAAATGATACAGCGAGACCGCATAGGAACGAGGCGCAAAAATACACAGCCAATGATTACAAAGATAAATAACATCTCCCTTTGTTTCATCTGCTCTATGGCGCCTACTTCACAACTGCACAATCTCATTGTAATAGCTTCCTTTTGTGACTTTGTTGTCCCGTCTGCATTCAGAAGCAGCAGTTAGTGATTCATAAAAAAGTCACAAGTGTTCCTTTTCCAATGACTGCATTATGGAATCTACTCATCTCTCCCCGTGGCCCCGCTCCCGGTCCCTCGCCACAGGGATGCCAGGCCTACAGATGAATAGCACGGTACAGCCTTTACATCCCTCTAGTCATCCGCAGCTCCGCCCGCTCCTCTCCATTCCACGAGTCGTGGTTGTTATGTTCTGACACTCCTCTAGGTTTATTCATTCTGGTGAGTCATCGACGCGTAGAGCAAACACACACACGCACGCACACACGCGCGCACACACGCACACACACGCACACACACGCACAAACACGCACACATACACACACACACACACACACAGTGAGTAGAGCAGAGCAGAAGGAACAAGATACGAGGGTGAAAAGGTATATATGAGAACATGGGAGTAACCCAGGAATTGATTTCTGAAAAGCTGTTACAAAGGCATATAATTAACGGAGCATGATTCACATGAGCTGGATGGGGATGGAAGATATACACGCTACAGTATGCACAGCTGTACTGTATTCACATCCAGTTGACAATATCCCTTCTCAAAAACTCTGAAAACTCCAATACCCCCGACCTCCCAAATTGTTCCCTGTGGATTACGGAGATGGAAAGAGTGAGGAAGAGCGTGCAGAAGTTACGTGATGGAGGGAGAAACTCTGGCCTCTACACTCAGACGTCTGGCTTGAGGAGATCTCTGAGGAGCGCACCCCTATTGTCATCTCTGCTTGACCAAACCCACTCCTCTCTCACACGTTCTCTCTCTGGAGATGTCTGGTCCCAATCTCATTTCCTTTCTCTCTTTCTCTTTTTCCCCTCTTTCCCTCTGTTTCTTGTTAAAAAGGCACTTTCTTAGCTCTCATTAAAATCTTCTCAGCTGAATCGGACAGGGAGGAGAGACGTGTGGCAAGAGGAGAAAAGATAGGCTGTGTTTCTTCTGTGGTTACAATTTGAACAGCTTTGGAATTATTGTTGCGCTTGGACACAGCTGTGCCAATAAAGCAAATCTGAGTTTAAATTGAATGGATGGGGGGGGGGAGAAAACAAGAAAGGAGAGAGAGCATGCATGAGAGAAAGAGGGGGAGCAAGATAAAGAATGAGAGACAGAGAGCGAGAACGAGAAAGGGAGAGAAAGAGAGGAGAGAGAGAGAGCTGAAGGCTGGTTTGGTAATGTGCTGTGTCAGATCAGTTAGGTTGTGAGGACAGATAGCTCATCATCGGGGAGAGACCTCTTCATGAGAAAGATTCTCTCTTTCTTTCTCACTCTTTTTCTCGTTCTCTCTCTCGCTCTCTCACACACACGCACGCACACACAGCCGCGCGCGCACACCACACACACACACACACACACACACACACACACACACACACATTTCAGGGCCCTCTCATTCTCTGCCTTCCAGCACTAATTGAATGCCTCTCCTGACAAATGGATTGCTGAAACCACACCTGCAATGTAACATTAGGCTCTCCTCTCTGATCGGCCAAGGATTGCTGTGTATGTGTGTGTGTGTTTACGCCTGTGTGCGTGCCTTCTACGTGTGTGTGTGTGATTGTGTGTATATGCATGTGTGCAAGTACACAAGTGGAAGAGAGAGAAAACCTTTCTGCATACTGTGTCTGCATGCTTTCCTTGAGGATCATATCACGTGGTTGAAGGTCTCTTTACCCTATTGTACGATTCGCTGACTTTTTAATATTTCAGCACAAATATAGTCATTCATTAACCATAAAGAGGGGAGTTTAAATAGATTATACCCTTATCCCTTATCCAGTGTAAACAACCTTCTTCACTGCAGGTAGAAATTGATACATTGTTATTTGCAGAGCACTGACGCATTGCCTGTCTCATTCCAGACAGGAGCTGTCTGTTCCTTTCATCCATCCATCTATCCATCCATCCATCCATCCATCCATCCATCCATCCATCCAT